>NC_050582.1:33668925-33789434 GCF_011100635.1 Trichosurus vulpecula
ATGGGCTTATGTGTCTCTTTTGATCTCCAAATTTTCTCCTCACTGAATCAGTACTGTGTTGGTCTGAGGGTTTAATTGTCAATGTCAAAGAGTCCTCTACCAAGCTATAAAACAAAGCAAACTTCTGGAGTCCTGTTATTCATGGAATCTCATTTAAACTCACAAGCATCTGTCAATAGGAAAGAAAATAGATTTTCTCCACCCTACAGAACTTAGTAAAGACTCCCCAAGTGTGAATTTCAATAAAATTAATTTGGGGCAACTACCATATTTGTTAGATATTTTTAAACTTGATATTTGGCTTGGGGCAAAGAGGAATTGCATTTGGCTGATGATATTTCTTGTGACTCTATTACATAGGTTATGATCGTGAGTACGTATAATTAAGAAAAGTTATGGAACACTCATAAGTATACTGTACCTGCCTTTGAAAGGACCACATTTGACTTCTTATGGAATTCCCTTTTTTTTCCATTTTCTTTTACCTGATGGAATGTTTTGTTTTAAAAACATAGAATCTCTTTGGAGATCTGCCCTTTACTACCATTTGGTGATGCCCCCTCATCCCTGTCTGCTAACATTTTCTGGTTTCAGTTCAATTCAGCAAACATGTATTAAAGCCCCTACTGTGTGCTAGGTACTGGGGTACAAAGATAAAAACCAAAGCAGACACTTCCTGTTCTTGGGGAGCTTGATGCAAAATATATCAAGCAAATTCAAGACAGCTTGTTTCTGTGCTGCCTCATATCAGCTTACTCTCTCCTCAGAAATGGCTCTGATGTGTTCTACTAACTCTAGGACAAGCTCATTTTCTGGAGGAGTCCTATTAGAAAACTCTTTCTTTAGAGCAGAGAAAAAAGGAAAAAGGATAACATAGTAATTAACCTGGGAAATTGTATTTCCAGACTGGATTATTCCATGGAAGTTGCTTCAAATCCCTGGGCCTCAGTTTCCTGTAAGATGAGGAGGTGAGACCACATGATCATCGAGGTCTCCTCCAATTCCACATCCATGATCCCATGGTTATAGTGAGGCCACTTAAGCTCTGCAGAGATTCTAGTCAGTCTCCCCTTGGTGAAGGAAAAATGGTATGCTAATGAACTCTGCTCCCAAAGGAGATTGCCTCCTCTGTACATGGGAACAGGCAGCCATGTGTGGAGTAGGTATTATAGGCCAAACACTACTAGGTCCTCAAGAAGATATAAAGCTGTGCTAGGGATGACTGTGGCTCCCAAAAAAAGCTTTTCAAGAAAAGGCAAAAATTTCCATTTTCTATTTGTTATGCACATTCTTTTGAGCACATAGCCCCTGACATAAAGACAGCTCTGTGGACCCGCTTCCCTTGCCTGTTGTCCCTCTTTAAGCCTTGATTCCTCATTATCTTTTGTCTTCACTTTCCTTGTTCAGTCATTTTCAGTCGTGTCCAACTCTTCATGACCCCATTTTGGGGTTTTCTTGGCAAAGAAAAGCACTCCAGTATCTTTGCCAAGAAAACCCCAAATAGGGTCACAAAGAGTTGGACACAACTGAAATGACTAAACAACAATGGGAGGAATAGAGGATTCTGGGAAGATGGCAGAGCAGGTCAAAAAACTTTCAGCTCTCCAAATTTCCTCCACAGAAAAAGACAGAACATTGCCTCAGAGGGAATGTAGAACAGCAGAAATAAACAAAAGTCAGGGTAAGGCAGTTCTTCTAAGACTATTTAAGGAAACCACAGGAAAGACCTGACCTCCTCAGGCCTGAGTGAAGTGCGAACACCTCCAGGCCAATTCTGCAGAATCAATAAACCACAGGGCTTGGGAGTAGCTGGGATTGGGAGGCAGCCTCAGCCTTAGAAACTTTCATCTCAAGGACAGTGTGGGGGTCTGAGAGCTGAGTAGGAGAAGACTGAAGGACCTTCCACTGTTGAGGGATAACACGCACAGCTGTACTGACCAGATGTATCCTACGATGGGCTGCCACTGCAGGGGAGAAGGAGCTAGCACACACCTGGTGGGTGCAGCAGCAGAGGGGCAGTGACCCTGCTGGCTGTGGACACTCGGGCACTAGCAGGGGAGCAGAGTCCCTGATTTCACTTCCAGCACAGAGAGGACAGTTGTAGTTTGCAGCCCCTGGTGGGACCAAAGAAAACAAGATCATTTGGGGGACAGTATGGCTGCGGCTTCAGTCTTGGGAGTCTAGGAGTGGAGAGGAGAGCTGAAAGTTGAGCCCCAGGACAGAACTCAGAAAATAACAGTAGAAAGGACCTGAAGCTTGGGGCATTATTTTCCATACCTCAGAACTAGAACTTGATCTTACTAATAGCTGCTGAAAGTAAAATGAAATAGAAAGAATTTTAAAGGAGCAAGTAAAAGAAAAAGAACCCAACCATACGTAGCTACTATGGGGATAGACAAGATCTGGGTTCATATTCAGAGGAAGACAACGGAGCTAAAAAAGCCACTCCTTTTTCAATGAGAAACATCAAATCATCCCAAGTATGAAAAGATTTCTTTTTTTTTTGGAAGGGGTAAGGCAAGGCAATCAGGGTTAAGTGACTTGCCCAAGGTCACATAGCTAGTAAGAGTGTCAAGTGTCAGGGTTAGATTTGAATTCAGGGTCCTCCTGACTCCAAGGCTGGTGCTCTACTCACTGCACCACCTAGCTGCCCCAAAAAGATTTCTTAGAAGAACTTAAAAAGGACTTCAAAAATCAAATAAGAGAGATTGAGGAAAAAATAGGAAAAAATAAGATCAATGTAAGTAAATCAAGAAAATTATGAAAAGAAAGTCAATTAACTTGAAATAGAGAACCACAAAACCTAAGGAAGAAAATAATTCCTTGGAAACTAGAATTGGGCAAAGGGAAGGTAATGCCATTCTAAGATGCAAAGAAATAATAGAACAAAGTCAAAAGAATGAAAAAGTGGAAGAGGGTGTGAAACATCTCATCATAAAAAAACCCAGCTGATATGGAGAATAGATGAAGGAGAAATAATATAAGAATAGTTAGACTGCCAGAAAATTGTGATAAAAAGAATCTTGAGGGGTGGCTAGGTGGTGCAATGAATAGAGCATTGGCCCTGAACTCAGGAGGACCTGAGTTCAAATCTGGCCTCAGCTGCTTGACACTTACTAGCTGTGTGATCTTGGGCAAGTCACTTAACCCTGATTGCCTTGCCTTACCCTCTCCAAAAGAAAGAATCCTGATACGATATTACAAGAAATTATCAAGGAAAATTGCCCTGAAGTTCTAGAACAAGAAGGTGGAGCAGAAATAGAAAAATCTACCAATCTCCGCCTGAAAAAGATCCCAGGAGGAAAACTTACAGGAATTTCATAGCAAGTTTCAAAGCTCTCACGTTAAGGAGAAAATATTGGAAGCAACAAGAAAAAACAATTTAAATATCATAGAACTACAATAAGGATTACACAAGACCTAGCAGCTACTGTGTTGAAGATCTATAGGTCTTGGAATACTATGTTTCATAGAGCAAAAGAGCTGGGGTTACAACCAACGGTAATTTTCTCAGTAAAGTTAAGTATAATCCTGAATGAAAAAAAAAATTGACATTTAATGAACTGAAAGACTTTCAGGTATTTGTGACAAAACAGCAGGACCTAAGGGAAAGTTTGACATATGACATCCGGAAGAAATATGAAGTAAACATTAAAGACCAATTATAAGGGACATAATAAGTTCAAATCATTTACTTCTCATATAGGAAAATATCATCAGTTCTTTTACAACTGTCGTTTTTATTTGGGTAGTGTAAAAGAAAGGCTTGGGCAAAACTGAGTATGACGGGGTGGTGAAAAAAACTGTAGGGAGACATAGCTCATACTAATGAGGAAAGAAAGGAAAAATTGAAGAAGCTAGTAGGGGAAAAGTGGGTAGTGTTGAAAACATATTCTCATCTGGAATGGTTTAAAAAAGGAACAACAAATACACACACACATATATGTATATGTACATAGATGGATAGACAGATAGATAGATGTCAAAGTCTTCTAAATTTATAAAGAAGTAAGAGGGAAAGAGAATAGGGTGGGGGGAGAAGATAAGGGAGAGGTTCTTGGAGGGGTGAGTAGGTTAAGGAATAGCAGAGCAGGGTAGCAGGTAGAAGTAAAGCAGAAGAGTGAGGAGGGATAGGAATAGGGTGAGAAGGATAGTGAGGAAAAAATAGGAAGGAGGAAAATATACATGTAATTATAGCTTAGAATGTGAATGGGTTGAGTTTACCCATAAAATGGAAACTTATATCAGATTAAAAATTTGAATTCAACAATATGTTGCTTTCAGGAAATGCTATAAAAATGAGAGATACACAGAAACATAAAATAAAGGTCAGGAGTAGAATTTATTATATAAAAACAGGAGTAGTAATCATGATTTCAGAGAAAGTTAAAGCTGAAATAATTTTAATCAAAAGAAAAAATAGGGAAACTATACTATGTGTTGGCCATATTATTCAATATTGTTTTGGACCATTTAAAATAACTAGACAGTATAAAATACCTGAGACACAAGAAGTATACAAATATAAACATATAATGCTTTTTACACGAATAAAATTAGATTTAAATAATCAAAGTAATATTTATCATTCTGGGTAGATAAAGTCAATATAATAAAAAATGAGAATTTTACCTAACTAATCTATTTATGTGATAGCATCCCAATTAAATTACTAAAAATTATCTTACTGAGTTAGAAAAATAATAACAAAGTTCATTTAGAAGAATAAAAGGTCAGGAACTTTAAAGAAACCAGGGGAAAAAATGTAGAAGAAACAGATTCAGTACTATTAGACCCTAAACCATATTATAAAGTATAAAATGGATAGTTTTGATTATTTTAAATTAAAATTTTCTTTTATAAATAAAATCTATGCAGCCAAGAATAGGAAGAATGCAGAAAATTGGGGAAAAAAACTTTCATAGACTTCCACCCCTTAACAGCATTAGTGACTACCTTCACATGGCAGGGAATATACATGCCAGTATAGACAATCCCAAGACTGGGCCTTAAGTCTCTAGCTGCCTCGTCTGTTTTATATTCCTTTCTCTGAGCAAGACAACTAAACAACAAGCATGGTGTGAGGATTTCCTTGGCTTAGAGGCAACTTCAAAACTTTGAGATGTTGGGATCTCTTGGATTCAGGTTCTGGTTGCCCAGCAGGAGCTGACCTTGGAAACAACCTTTCAGAGAAAACAATGACCAGTGTCAAGAGCATGAGCCTAAGCCATGCTCTGGCTTGCCAGAAGATATTAGCCTTGAGGGAGTGGCCCTGACAGTGTAGAGTCAAGGTGAAGAAAAAATGCTTTTTCAGCAGTTCCACCAAGTGTTTCATGTTTTAATGTAAGTCTTAACCTCCCTAGTGAGTATAATAGGAGTTGTGGGTTAAATGTTTCATATACTAAATCGGGGCTCAGCACACTGTGGTTGTTTCCTTTGCTCTTTTTTCACTTGTGTTCAACACTTCATGATCCCATTTGGGATTTTCTTGGCAAGGATCCTGGAGTAGTTTGCCATTTTCTTCTCCAGCTCATTTGACAGATAGAGAAACTGAGGCAAAGTGGGTGAAATGACTTGTCCAGGGTCACCCACCTAGTAAGTGTCTGAGGCCACATTTGAACTCAGGAAGATGAGTCTTCCTGGCTCCAGGCCTGGTGCTCTATCCACTGCAGCACAACCTAGCTGCCCAATACACTATGGCTGATGGGTCAAATGTAGCCCACCACCTGTTTTTGAAGGGCGAGAGCTAAGAATGGTTTTCACATTTTAAATAAAGTTTTATTGTATTTAAATATATGAAAACTATCCTTAGATTACTGTATACAAAACAGGAGGGGCCAAATTTGGACCTTGGTCTGTAATTTGCCTATTCCCCTGCTCTAAGTCATTGTCAATGAACATAGATGAGGCTTCTAGGTTTGAAGTAGTTCTCTTGTGGTAGAAGCAACAAGAAGCTGCTCTCTGTATAATACCTTTTTGTGCATTAAGTACCATTGTAGAATGAACCTCTTGAGGGGAAAAAACATGCACATACATGAACAAATAGAAAACATATACAAGGCGAATCAAGGCCATTTCAGAGTGGGGAGGCATTAGCAGAGGGTGGGATCAGCAAAGGCTCCATGTAGGAGGTGGCACTTGAATTGAACTTTGGAGGAAGTTGGGAATTCTCTGAGGTGGAGGTAAGGAGGCATGCCAGGTATGGGGGAGTGACCTATACAACGGTATAGAGCCTTGAGATGAATTATCATGTATGGAAAGCAGAAAACAGCAAAGTTGGGTCGGAATGTAGAGTAAGGAGGAGTCCAGTTGAATAAGCCTGGATTAAGAATTTGAAGGGTTTTAAATGTCAACTAGAAAGCCACTGATGTTTCTTGAGCAGAGGAGGACTGACTTGATCAGAAAGGATATCACATCTGTACGGTCAATAGATTGGAGACTTGTCATCACCAGGCTGGCCATAAGGGGATGATCTTTTCAGCTATAACAGCTCTCAGACCATTTATTGAATTTTTGGGGAGCCACAATCGATCGACCTCTGTGAGAGAGAGTACCCACACCAACAAATCCCAGCTCTTTGAGGGATCGAAGAAATATTGGGAAGTTTGGTGCTAGAATTGGGGTTAGAGTGGGGGTCATTATGAGTCAATTTGCCTGGCTAAGTATCGGATTAAGGCCTTCTCCAAAGTGAGGGGCGCAAGTTCTAGAACTCTATTTCAGGAGGCTGCAATATTTAGGAGGAATCAGAAAGCTCAATTCATTGCAGTGTCCTTCAGAAACCCCTCAGGAAATCATCAGTCAGTGCCTACTGAATGGCCGCAATACACCAGGCCTTCTAGAAACATGCATCATATTAAGAGATGTGGGCCTCGAGCTGCCTGGAGTTTTAAGTAATAGGAAAATAATCTTCCTCCAGCTTTCAGACTCTAGGAGCGTTGAGGTACTTCAGCGATAGCCGTAGCACTCACTCATGTTGGCATTTAATTATCGACTGCCTTGCCTTCTTGTTTAACTGTTTCGTGTGCATAAGTATGTCTCATATCCCTGAGGAGAATGCCACCTTCCCAAGGGCAGGGAATATTTCTCAAACATCTTTTGTACCCTGGGCATCCTCTGGCACAGATCTATGCACATGAGAAGGGCTCAAGAAATATGTTTTACTTCAATTCTAAGCTTGACATTTTAAACCCTCCACCATCTAGTTCCCCATTATCCCGCAGAGCTTATTTCATATTATGCCCCTTTATATGCTAGCTGATCTACTCAAACTGGCCTGCTAACATTCCCCTGTATATTCCATCTCCAGCCTCCGTGTCTTTGTATAGGTATTCTTCCATATTTGTAATGCACTCCCACCTTCTTTCTGTCTCATATAAACCTTGGGCGCTTCCAAAGTGCAGCTCATGTACCAACCCTTATACTAGGCATTTCCTGATCTTTTATCTGAAAATTCATCCTCTTGAAATTCTTTTTCATAACTTTTTTATCTCCTTTGTATTTACTTATCTGCGTGCATGGCATCTCTGCCTTACCGATTGTAAACTCCTTGAGGGCAGAGGCTCTCTTGGTTTTGTATTGGCATAACCTAGCACAATCCATTATGTAGAGCGGTCACTTATTAAATATTTGCTAAATTGCATTGCATTGATAACCTCTACTGTTAAGGAGATGTAACCAGAGTGACCTTTGTTTTCTTTGAGTGACTCAGCTTACCTCATTGAGCCTTGCTGGGCACTGGGGCTTCACTTCCGGGTTAGGAAGCCCAGAAACCATGCCAGGAAGAAGAGAACTTCCTGTGTGATGAGTCATGGGGCTGGCTGAGGGGAGGTGTTAACTCCAGAGCCACGCCCTATTGGGTGTTAACCTAGTCTACACTAGGGGGAGGGGCCAACTCAAGAACCAATCTTGATGATGTCAAAAACTCTATAAGAGGGGAGAAGACAGCTTGAAGAGCTCTCTTTCCTTTTCTGGTTGGTGCGGCAGCAGTGGGGAGCGTGACTCTGGGCCAGCCCTTGCTCTTGGGCTGAGCCCAGATGTTGGTAACTATGAATTGTATTGGGTCTGTCTGTTGATATTTGTAATTTGTTTGTATTTAGTTCTGAAGTTCGGGGTGGTGGTTTTGTTTTCCCCCCGAAGTAAATGAATGTTCTGAACTTCAGGGTACAGGCTGTTTGTTCCCCTGAACTAGCTGACTGTAATCTGTATTTGGCTTGTCTGTTGATGCTTGTCTCTTTTCTCCCCTGAACTAATTGAATGCTAACTGAATGCTGGTGTTTTTCCCCGAACTAAATGAATGTTGTCTGTAGGCTAACTGAATGCTGGATTAAAGTAAGCTGGTCAACCCCTTCACTGTGCTTTCCTTCTTCAAGCAGATAAAAGAACCTGTGCTTTTCCAGCGTGCCCAGCAGCCTCCTGGGTGCCGGCTGTAGAGGGATCTTACGCCCCCACAGAAGCTGCTAGCTGGATTGTTAATACAGGAGATATAGGAAGAAAGAGGTTGGATGCTCACACTTGACTCTTATCATTCACTTCCTTTCTTTTAATGAAGCCCTGCACAAAGGAGTCCCAACTAAGGTTGTTTTGCAAAGATCTAATATATTTGAATCAGTCCCTGCCACAAATTGGCAAAATTCTCCTGGAAAATTGTTCCACCAATTACCCACTTATACCATAGGAAACTATTTCTTTGGGGGAAAAATTGGTTCCTATGATGTTCTATTTCTGTAGGATGATTTAGTGACCCTAGGCAGGGTCTGCCCAAAGTCTTTCTTAAAAGACCTTGAAAGAGTCACAGTTAGATGTATCTTACTTTTAATTTGATTCAGCAAACATTTATTAAACATCTACTGCATGCAAGGTTCTGTGTTTGACATTAGAACTTCAAAGATAAATGGGCAACAGTCCCTGCCCTCAAGGAACTTCTCTTCTACTACTTGGGGGACACTTTGATGGACCCATGCTTTTGTTGATGTGGGGTCTTCTTCCATCAGTGAAGGTTATGAGCATTCTATGGCTCCTTATTCTATGCCTGAAGATACATTTCTCCATCTTAAGTTTGATTTTTAAACATAGGATCCCATCTTGACATGCCAGGTTAGCCTGTGGCATGTTTTTGATCAGGGAAGGCAAATGATCTATCAGTAGCCACATTAGCTCGCGCGGGCACACACACACACCCCCACCCACACAACCACACACCCACACACCCACACACACACACACAGCATGCCACATAGAGCTGGCTGGCAAATAACTGCTAGTTTCATTGTTCATCCCAGGAAGGTAGAAATGCTTCCAGAACTTACTTCCATGCTTGTGCCCGCCTTCTCCCTCCCTAACACATATGATTGTTAGTTTGAGGAGGGAACAGATCCAAATTGCTGTTAACATTTTAAAATGCATCTATTTAAGATCTGTCACTACCCTTGTTAGTTAAGGAACTGTCATTTCCAGTGTTGTCCACAGAGAAAATAATCTACAGTCCCAACTACATTATTTATGGTCCAATTTGTCCCTGATATATTTTAATGGGCTTTGCAGAGTACTATTTATAATTGAATTGTAATGCAATGAGAAGTTAAGACTTCATACAGAGCCTAGATATGGTGTCAAAAGGCCTGAGTTTGAGTTTCAACTTCAGCCGTTGTTAAATGTATATTTGTGTGTGTGTGTGTGTGCTACATTTAGACTTAATAAGACCTGGTCTCGTATCTTACCTCAGACACTAGTTGTGTGATCATGGGCAAGTCAAATAAGCTCTCTGGGCCTCATTTTCTTCATCTGTAAAATGGAAACTATAATGCCTGAATGATAAAATATAGAAAAACTTCTGCCAATAATAGTAATAAACATTGATTCAGAAATTTTAAACAGAAACCTGTCAAATAGACTACAGCAATTTGTATAAGGAATAATTCAGTATGACCAAATGGGATTGATACCAGAATTTCAAGGAAGGTTCTACATTAGGAAAATAATTAATGTAATCATATTAAAAACTAAAATTCCAAAATCACACGATCGTATCAATAAATGCAGGAAAAGCTTCGGACAAAGAGCAACGCCCTTATGCTAGAAATCCTACAAAGTATAGGCATAGAAGAATCTTTTTAGCATCATAAAAGCTTCTGCCTAAAACCAAAAGAAAGCATCCTATGAAATGGGGAAGCACTAGAACCTTTTCTAATAAATATGGGAGTGAAGGAAGAATGCCCACTATCTCTGTCATTACTCGATGTAGTTCTTGAAATGCTAACTGCTTCAATGAGGCAATAGAAAAAATTAAAGGAATGATGATAGGTAAAGAGGGGCAAAAACTATCCCTATCTGCTGATAATAGGATGGTTTGCTCAGAAACTCATAGGGAATCAACCAAGATACTGATTGAGCCAATAACTCCAGCTAAGTTACAGGCTCCAAAACAATCCTCAAAAATCAACAACATTTCTAGAAAGTAATAACAAAACACAAGAAGCAATAATAGAAAGGGAAATCCCATTCTAAATTACTACAAAATATGTTAAATATCTGGGGATCAGCCTCCCCAAACATAAAAAAGACATATAGTTTCAATTGTGAAGTGTTCCTTAAAGAAATAAAGACTATTGGGCAGCTAGGTGGTGCAGTGAGTAGAGCACCAGCCCTGGAGTCAGGAGGACCTGAGTTCAAATTCGGCCAGACACTTGACACACTTACTAGCTGTGTGACCTTGGGCAAATCACTTAACCCCAATTGCCCTCCAAAAAAAAGAAATAAAGAATAATTTAAATAGCCGGAAGAATATTCAGTGCTCATGGCTCAGCCATGCCACTATAATAAAAACAATGATATTATCAAAATCAATTTACATTTTTTTCAAAATAAAATTCAGGCTTCATTGATGCTCATTATTTCTGTATGGTGTATATGTAATGAATGAGAAAAGATACTAAAGATAAAAAAGAAAAGCCCAGAGGTCTTACTGCAGTCAGGGAGATAGGACAGTTGAGCTAGGAGGTCAAGAAACTAGATGTTATGCCAATGTCCCCAATAACAATTTATATGTTTAATGCTATACCAAACAACTTACCAAGTAGAAACTTTAACACAACTTGATAAAATGATAATAAAATGTATTTGGAAAACCAAAACATCTCGAATATTAAGGGAAATGATGAAAAGAGGTAGGGACAAAGGGGGGATAGCACTTCCAGACCTCAGACTGTATTACAAAGCAGCAGTCATCAAAACCATCTAGTATTGGTTAAAAATTAGTGAGATAGATTAGTGAAACAGATTAGACCAGGGAGATTAAAAAAACCCAATAGATCTCAGTAGCCCGATGTCTGATAAAGCAGGAAACATAAGTTACTTCAGAAAAAAAAAAACTTATTTGATAAAACCAGTTGGAAAACCAGTAAAAAGAAAAATAGTATGGCAAAAGTCAGGCTTAGATAACCATTTGACAACATTGTGCATTCTAAATGAATAGGCAACCTTCATATTAAACATCATATTATTAAAAATTAGAAGAGAAAGAGATCATCTGCCTCTCACAGCCATGGGTAAGAGATGTATTCTTAACCAAAAAAGAAATAGAGGCAATTTTAAAAGATAAAATAGATAACTTTGATTTCTTGAAACTGTAAAGCTTCCATACAGACAACATTAATGCATCTAGGAAAAGAAGGGAAGTGGTGGAATGGGGAAAAAATCTTTGTATAAAATTTCTCTGCTAAGGGTTTGGTATCTTATACACACATACATATATGTATGTATATATTTATGTATGTATATGTGTATATATATACATATTTATGTATATCTGTATATATATGTACATATACATATGTATATATAAAACTAATAGTCATTTCCCAATAGGTAAATGGTCAAAATGAACAAACAGCTCTCAAAATAACTGCAAAGTATTCACGATTTCATGGAAGAATACTCTAAATCACTAATAATAGGAGAGATGGACATCAAGACAGCCCTGAAGTTTTACCTCTCACCCTGTAAATTGGCAAAAAGTGAAAAAAATGGAAATAATGTTGGAGAGTTTATGGAAAGATACACGTACTAATCCATTGTTGGTGGAACTGTGAAATGGCATAAGCATTTTGGAAAGCAATTTGGAATTATGCAAATAAAGCGAGAAAAATGTCCACATCGTTTGAGCCAGAGACTCCATTACTTATACCCTAAGGAAGCCATTGATCAGAAAAAATTTCATACTACAAAATATTTATAGAAGCACTTTTTGCGATGGCTTAGAATTGGAAACAATGTAGATGCCTATCACTTCAGGAATGCCTAAACAAATTATGGTAAATAAATATAATGGAATATTACTGTGCTGTAAGAAATGATGTGTGATGAATATAGAGAGGCATGCCAAGTACTATATGACCCAATGCACACTGAGGTAAACAGAGTCAAGGAAATGATACACACAGTAACTACAACACTTTAAATTGAAATAATGATACAACAGAAAAAATCAAAACAGAGTGATTAAGATCAAATAGGACTCAAAAGAAGAAATATGAGAAGACACCCTCAACCTACCCCTTCTAGGAGGTGCACAGGTGTTACTCATTGCATGTGTTTTCAGACTTTTTCAATATATTTATCAGTTGTGCTAATTTTTCTTTCCCCTCCAAAATATACTCTTTGTTATATGGGATGGCTCTCTGGGAGGGGGAGGGAGAAGGCTAAACAAGCTCCTATGGTGATGCAAGAAACAGAAGACATTAATAAAACTTATTCAATGAGAAAAATAAACCTTCCTTGCTCAGACTCTACTCTGAGCATGTATTCCCACTGAGATCTTGCCAGTACACATACCTCTCTCATGTGAGTGACCTTAACCCTATGTGGCTGATCTGTGTCTGTCTGTGTTGCCATATGGTGTGTGCTTTGATTTTTGCCTGCTTTCTGTGCTGCATAGTAATAAAACTCATGATCACACACACACACACACACACACACACATTATAATGCCTGTCCTAGTTCCTTCACAGGATTGTTTCAAGAATCTAATTAGCTAATGTACATATAATCAGTAAAGTGCTGGACTTGCAGGAGGAAGATGTGGCCTAAATCCCACCTCAGGCGCTTGGAAGTTGTGTGGCCATGGGCAAGTCACTTAATATCTCTGAACGTCAATTTCCTTATCTGTAAAGTGAGTATCATAATCCCTATTGTAACTTTCTCACAGGATTATTGAGAGTTTCAGATGAGAATGATGTATGTTGGAAACAAAAAGCTGCAGATTTTAAAGGTGCTACCTAAACATCTATTTTGTTATTATTATGTAAATAGGGAATAATTATAATATTAAGTATTGACAGACTTCTGACCCAGAATGAATTGGTGTCAACTTATTCCTCTTGCTTTCTGTCATCAACTTTTCTCTACCCCAAACGGTTAACCAAGGTAATTGTCTACTTAACCAACCTAGAATCACTAAAAAAATAGTAAAAAAAAATCTGGATGAATCTTCAATTCATCCAACTCACATTACACTTACCATGAAAAGAGAATGAAAGTGAGAAGTTGTTGAGGACTGATCACTTACAATTCCTTTGATGCCCATGTTTAGGTAGTTGATAGCTTATAAATGGAGCTACATGGTTCTGGTGAAAGTCACTCTCAACTTCCTTACCCCCATCAGAGGCATTCCAGGTACAACATTCTCAAATGTACCAGGACTGAGAGAATCCAAGGGGCAGATGGATGGTGCTGCAGTGGATAGAGTGCTGCGCCTGGAGTCGGGAAAGTATGTGAAGATTTTCCCCAGCTGGGCAGATGAAAACAATTTGTTCCAATGGCCATGAAGGCAGCTGAAGAAGGTGCTGTGAAGCTCTTAGAGCTTGGTCAGACATTGAAGATGCCAAGACCATCACCTTGGCCATTGCCAGTCATGTTCACTTTTGTTCTGCCACTGGACTTCAATGACTCAGAGAGTGAAGCTGATGACTGTGCAACTCTGCCTCACTTTCATCCAATTCATACAAGATGTCATTGGTTCTTTTCGAAAACCAAGGTCAAGCAACCATCCCTATGGCCCACTTGAGTGAGTCAGTATATTTTAATCTCAACTCAGTCATTTATATCTGCATCCAGGGAGTACGGTGCTACATGGATGTTTCCTGAGAGAGTAAGACTCAGTGGCAGGACACTTGCTTATCTCTGGCAGTGTGTAGCAAGAATGATTTGGAGACTTGGTCTCAGTCAAATTAGAAGGAGTTGCCAATGGTGGGAACTGGCCTCATATTAGGCAAGTTGATTTTCAGTTAGAAAGTATATGAGATGCTTCCTATGAGACCCTGGGGTGCTGTGGAAGGAAACCTGAATAAGGAGTCAGAAGACCTGGGGTCACATCCTTGCCCTATTATTGTCTATGTGACCATGGTCAGGTCACTTCTCTGGGGTTCAGTCTTTTTCTGATGTAAAATAAAAAGATTGGACTAGATTACCTCTAAGGTCTATATCTATGATTTATGACACTTTCTGAATCAGTATCACTCCCAAAAACAATGTTTATAGTCAGGAGATATCTTATTTTAAAAATATATAGATATATCTGTATCTTTTGTATTAGAAAAATGAAGCACATACTTTTGCTTTCTATCTTGTTTGAGGTACTCTCACTTCCAAATACATGTCTCATCCTTAAGAATCACTATTTTTTTCCCTTTCCTGCTTTATAAATATAATTTTTCTAATAAAAAAAAGATTGTCTCATTTGAAATGTAGCGATTTTTGGCTTGGTGACCTCCTTTCCAAAATCATGACTTTCTCCAGCTGTCTAATTCCCTTCTCTGCATTCTAGGCAGTCACATTTTCTTCCTTTTGATTCACCAATAATCAAGGCCATACTATGTGCAAGGTTCCATTTCTTACTGTGCAGTGTTTGAATAAACGGTCTGAGACATGCTCATATTTGGGAAAGAGCAACCACCCAGCTTGAAGTTGGAAGACTTGGTTTCAAGTTTCTGGCCCCTATATAATATTTACTGGCTGGGCGATTGCAAATTATTTCATCTCTCAGAGGCCTCTGCTCCTCGTCTGTAAAACAAAGGCATTGGACTAGGTGGCTTTTTAGTCTCCCCGATGGGAATTTCTGTAGCGCTATAAAATTTACGAAGTGCTTCAAGAAATCCATCAGCACGTTTGAATTGGTTATGTGGTTCAAATGACTTAATAGATTTTAAACACTTTGTAGACTTGATGGTGCTCTAGCTCCATCAGCAGGTAACCTCTTTATTATCATTTTGTTTATTCTCCTATTTATTTATGCAACAAGCATTTATTAAACACTTGCTGTATGCAAGGCACTCTGCTAGGTGCGAGTAATACAAAGACACCAAAGAAATAATCCCTGCTTTAAGAGAGTTTCTGTTCCATCTAGAATTGCAAAGACTAGATGCTTTTTGTCTCAGGATCTTTGAATATCGAATATGCATTTTCTTTGCCTTATCATATGTGTCTGTTACTAGGAGGCCTTTTTCACTACAAGCCCTTTGGGCTTTTGGTGCCAAAGAAAATGAGGGAAAAGCATGGACCCTGGACATATTTGTAGAATTCGGAATGTTTCCATGACCAAGTCAAAGCCTGCAGACTAGGTCTGTTTCCCCCCATTGGCGTGAATGAATGGGCTTTCTCATCCCTAACAACTTTTTCACTTGGGAGCCTGCAAATTGATTTTTAATGTGCTTTTAATGGCCCCTGGTGCTCAGATCTTCCTCCTTGCTTCCCAAATTGTGTTGTCCCTAATCTCACTATGTGTAAAGCTGTCTTTCCTATCCAAACCCTTGCTGAGTTTTAAATGCTGACCCTCTGAGGGTCAGGAGAACACGATGAAGGCCACTGAGTGGCACAGCAGATAGAATGTTGGACTTGGAATCGGGGAGACATGAGTCTTGCAGTCCTTAGACACTTTCTGTGTGGCCCTGAGCCAGTCACTTCTGTTTGCTTTACTTTCCTCTGCTGAAAAATGGGATAGTAATAGCACCTGGCTCTGTGTTGTGGTGAGGGTCAAGTGAGATAAATATGCAAAATGCTTTACAAACCTTTAAGCTCTGTCAAAGGGCTAATAGCTATTTGTATTATCATCTTCATCATTGTTATTTATTTGGAAGATCCCCTGGCAACTCTGGGATGAAAACTAGCATGTTGCAATGAGAAGCTCAATTGGTACCTCTCCTAGAATTAGACACAGTCTAATCTCTAACCACTATTTGACACTGTTTCTTACAGGGAGGATAGTCTATTGCTAATGACTACATATGAGAAAAACCATGTATGGTAAGTATAAATAGTTGTATCTCTTCCTTATAACATTACATTAAAATAATGAGAAAGTTTGTATTGTAGAAGCTCAGAGATGCAAAGAATATCAGAGGCCATCCCGTCCAACACTTGCCTTTCTGGGAATTACTTGTAATAATAATTTGTTGTTATCATAGTTTAGTCATTTTTAGCCATGTCCGACTCTTCGGGACCCCATTTGGGGTCTTCTTGGCAAAGATATTGGAGTGGTTTGCCATTTCCTTCTCTAGGTTATTTTAGATGAGAAAACTGAAGTAAATAGAGTTTAGTGACTTGCCCAGGGTCACACAGCTAGTAAGTGTCTGAGGCTGGATTTGAACTCAAGTCTTCCTGATTCCAGGCCCAGCATTCTGTCCGTTGCAGTGCTACCTAGCTTCCCTGTAGTAATAATAGCGTGCATTTATATAGCATCCATTATGTGCCAGATGTTTTATAAGTTGTATGTAATTTCATCTGGACAACAACCATGGGAGGTAGTTACTGTTATCATTCCCACTTTCCAGTTTAGAGAACTAAGGTTAAATGACTTTTCCATGGTCTCCTAGCTAAGAAGTATCCAAGGGCTTATTTGAACTCAGGTCTTCCTGACTCTAAGACCCAGGACTCTATCCACTGAGCCACTTAGCTACCTCTACAACTTCCTCAGGCTGTAGTGTTTGCTTGATGACTTCCATTAAATGTTTGTGGGTGGAGCATAGCATGAAACAGTGGAAAGAGCCCTGGCTCTGGAATCAGAGAACTTGGGTTCAAATCCCCTCTCTGATGCTTACTACATGTGTGATCTTGGACAAGTCACCCTCCTTGGGCTTGAGTTTTATCACTTGTTAGAGGCAGACCTCATGACTCTCTGTTATTTCAGACTGAATATTGGGATGAAATAAGTTGCTCATACTTAATCAGAATTTCAGAAGGGGAACACAGACCCAGGTCACCCAACTAACTCCAGCAATCTGGCAATACTTCTTGCTGTCCATGGTCCTGAAAAAATAGATTTCCTCCCCTCCCCCCCCCCCCCAGAGGTTTGCCTGATATTTTTGGTCAATACTTTTAGGTGAGAGGTTAGGGATGTTGATGGAAATAAGATAGTATGTTGATCAAACCTGGAAAAGTACAGAAAAGCAGGTTGGAATGATTCTGTGTGTTTCATATTATTCTCATGCCCTCTTGTGGAATTCTTAATATAGGACAGCATTCTCAGCTCTTGCATAACAGAGCCAATCAGCAACAAGCTTAAAACACAGTGTCTGCTCTGCAAAAGGCCTGGACTTGTTTTGTATGAGTTCGGGATGGTTTTGTGATCTCTTCTTTATCTTATCACTTTATTTCAAAGCAACAATATTTTCCTTTACTTTAGTGGGGATGGAGGGGAGGGAGGGAAAGCATATATTGAAGACTGTTTGATGATCAAAGGATTATTTGATTCAGTAAAGATTTATTTAGCAACTACAGTGTACAAGACACTGTGTCAGGTGTTGAGGGATCCAGAGACGGATAAGACATGGTCCCTGTCCTCAAAAGGTCTATAGTCTAGTAGGGCATATGATACTGAAGCCTATGATCCTAATTGAGGCAGCTGGGTGGCACAGTGGATAAAATAATGAACTTGGATTCTGGAAACCTGAGTTCAGATCAACACTTCTTACCTATGTAACCCTGGGCAAGCACTTAACTCTTCTCAATCTTAGTTTCTCCATCTGTCAAATGGGATATAATAGTAGCATTTATTTCATTGGGCTATTATGAGGACCAAATGAGGTAACTTATAAAGCACTTTGAAAACCTTAATGTGGTATATAAATGCTGGCTATTATTAAGAAAAACTGGACCATGATAAATTTGCACAGGAGAACTGTTTTCCATAAATAGTATTCCATGTTGCATCTCCATGCCTTTGCACAAGCTGATCCTCCATGTCAAGCGGAATGTAAGGTTGATGAGTTGGGAATTCCTCCACATCTTATTCAATGATTTTTCAGTGATCTAGGTGGAGTAAGTAGCCCTCGACTTTGCTTTCACTTTGTAGATAGAAGGAGAGAAGAGCTAGAAATGAGGGGAATAGGTTAACATTCCTTCCCCACTTCTTCCTTATGGGAACCCAAGCTGCCTTCTCAGAAGAACTTAAGTGCCACTTCATCCATAAGGCCTTTCTTGATGCTCCTAATTGTTAATATTTTTTTTTATCTCTTAGAATTATTTTATATTACCTCATATATGGTTTGTATGTCCTTATGTTTGTGTATGGTATATCTCTAAAGTAGATGCTCCATGATTGCTTTGGTTTGTTTTTCACATCTCCAGCACCTAGTACAATGTCTTGCATGTAGTATTAGTATTAGTATGTTTTTTGTTTACATCATGATCTGAAAAATGCTGTGCATGCCATGTTTTATTAAATGCAACTTTAAGAGGTAGCTAGGTGATACAGTGGTCAAGAGCTCTAGAAATGGAGTCAGGAAGATCTGAGTTCAAATCTGGTCTCAGACAGTAATTAGTTGTCTAGCTGTCCCCATTTTATAGTTGAGAGAAATGAGGTTAAATGACTCACCCATGGTCTCATAGCTAAGAAGTATGCCCTCATCTGTAAAATGACCATAATAACAGCATTTACCTCCCAGAGTAATTGTGAGGATCAAAAGTGGCAACAGCTTTGTAGACCTTAAAGCTTTATACAAAGGCTAGCTCTTGAAAAACAATGTATTCACTTTAACAAAATTTTATCAAATATTTACTACAGTGTATTGCTTTCATTCCAGAAGACTGATCTCTTGCCTTGACATATATAAAGGTTTTTGGTTTCTCACTCAATAGGAATAGGGTGTATCTTTACAATTCTCAATTTCTTAATAAAAGTGGTGACTGGCTTTGTTTTGAACTATGCTGGGAAGACATGAGATTGACCAGTTATATACATATATATATATATGTGTGTGTGTGTGTGTGTGTGTGTGTGTGTGTGTGTGTGTGTGTGTGTTTGTGTAGGATAGTGCCATGGCTGGGCTTGGAAGAGATTAACTGAGATAACATCTTTTGCAGGTGTCACCTTAATAAGTCATCCAGTCAGGAAGGTCATTTCTAAGAAGTGTACATGAATTGTACCTTTATTGCTGTAAAAATGAGTTTTGCTTGAAATCCGTTAGAGTTTGTTAAGTTCTCTCTTTTGAGAGCCATGTCTTAGCGTGAACATGTTTTGGGGAAAGTTTATATTTCTTGGAAAGGTCAGGGGTCGCCAGCAACTCCAGAAAATCAAGACATCCAGAAATGGTTTCACTTTAAAAATGCCAAGGAGTTTGAGCTAATTGGCTATTCAAAAGCTTTCCAGCTCAGAGATGGTGTCTTTAATGTGGCTGGTATTAGTGCACATTTTCAGTGTCTGTCACAACCTGGGAAACTGGGAGAGATACCTGGAATATGCTTAAGCTCAATCCTTAGTGTCTTGGGAGACACAAAATATAGCTGTAAGACAGTTCCATGGCAGCTTTTCCAATTTCTAGGACCCTTTACTAACCTTTTCTCTCTCTTAAGGTCCTCATTGTGCTTTGCATGGGATCTTGTGTTCTTCAAGGTGAGATTCAAGTCACACAAATGCTGACAAATTCTCCCCAGCTGGAGCATAGGCCAAGTGTTAGACTGACACCATAGATGGAAAGAGAGATGGGGGAGGGGAGAGAGAGACAGACAGACATATATTTGTATCTAGAAATGTGTGTAACATGAAATCTATCTATATATCTATATATAAAACATGAGAACAATGTATATGTGTGTACATATACATATACATGCATATATGTGTATATCTATCTATACCTAGCTAGCTAGCTAGCTAGCTATCTTTATTTATCATCTGGGACCAGCCCAGTTAGGTTCTAAGCGGCTCATATGTAGAAGGCTGGCCACTATGTGACAGGTTTGGATTTTCCCCCCATATACAGGAACCCTAAAACTGGGGTGAAGTTTGCAGTCTGCCTCAAGGGTAGGAGTCCCATCAAAGTATTGTTTCAATAAGCAATGGCTCATTTATTAGTTTTATGATTCATTAGATAATGAATTCTAAATACTGACATATAAATGACAAGGAGAATGTTTCAAGAAAAAACTTGGGAAGACTTATATGAACTGATGCAAAGAGAAATGAGCAGAACCAGAGAACATGATACATAGTAACAATAATATTGTACAATGATCAGCTCTGAATGACTTAGCTATTTGGATCAATACAATGATCCAAAAAGACAGAAAAATTCTATCTTCTTTCAGGGAGAACTGACGAACACTTGAGTGCAGATGGAAGTGTACTGTTTTTCATTTTATTTTTCTTGCTTTTTTGTAATATGTCTAATACGGAAATATGCTTTGCATTATTTCACATGTATAATTGATATCATTTTGCTCACTTTCTCAAAGGATGGAGGAGGAAGGGAGAGAACTTGGAACTCAAAATTTTTAAAAAGAATGTTAAATATAAATGACAGAAATATTTTAAAAATACTGGTATATGGTTTCCAGGGGCCACTAGGTTGTGTAGAAGTGTTTGCCCATACACTGAAGGCCCTACACTGCAATTTTTATGTCTTATATTTTCTTTTCGTATTTCTTTTCTTTTTAACTATCTACTATCTTTCATTGATGTCAGTGCGTGCGCACTGTTAGGAATCCTCTTATCCTTCCCCACACCAAATCGTCTATTTCTAGCCCGGTTAAAAACATGAGATGACCCAAATTAGAATTCTGTCATAACTAAGAGTAAACAGGCTCTGAGTAAGGCTCTCTTCTAAGAGCTTTAGTGCATGGACTTGAGCCACATAATGAGAGGTCTGCTTTCATTTCCTTCCTCTCCTTTGCATAATTGAGGTTGCTGTATAAGCGGCCCCTAGAGAAATGAGGTGACACTATAGACACTCAGTAAATACTTGTAGAATTGAGCTATCATTACATGGGTATGAGATCTAATAATGTTAGCTGCCTGGGTCATCGAATCATAGATCTAGAATTGCAAGGGCCCTCAAAGACCATTTAACCTAATTCCTGCCTAAATAAGAAGTAGCACCGCTTAATGGGCAGAATGTTGGACCTGGCTAGTCAGGAATACTCAGATCCAAATCCTTGTTCCCACATTTCCTAGTTGAGTCACCTTGGGACAATCACAACCTCTCTTAATCTCCATTTCCTCATCTTTAAAGTAGGGAAAACAAAATCATAGGATGTCCCTTCCACGGTTAATGTGAGGCTCAAGTAAATCGATGTATGTAAAGTCCTTTGAAAGCGTTAAAGCCATAGTTATTTTAAGATAAATCAGCATTGTTACATTTTGTTTGTACACCATTTACATTCCCAATATATTCTTCCTTTCTCCTGCTAGCAGAAACCCAGTCCTTATAACAAAGAATAAAAAAGAGAAAGAAAAGCTCATTAAACTAAACAATACTTAAAAAGTCTGACATTGTGTGCCCTACTTCCTCACTCACCAGAAACCCTTAGGACTCCTTTGGAAATTACCCCCAACCATCCAGCCCACACCTGGTCTGTCCAGGGACCATCACAGGACCCTGGAAGCACAATTACCATGCAGTGACTGACTCCTTCCCCCAATGGCCCCATTCTGAATCCTTCCCATCCAGAAACCACCAGAAACTCTTTTTACCAACTGTGTAACCTGAAGACCATCAGACCTTGCCATCTTCCCTATAGCTGAATGCCTAGAATGCAAGGTCTCTGAGTGTCTTTCTGTTCTCTTTGTAGTCCCAGAACTTAGCACAGCAGAGGCAGACAATAAGTGCTGAATAAATACTTTTCCATTCCAAGAAGGGTGGCTATGCTATCTCATATATTTTTGGGGAGCCCAAGCTTGCTCAATAAAATTTTACACTATGTATTCAGTTTTTATTTCATTCTTCTTTCTAGTTATATCATTGTACTCATGATGTAAATTACTTTCCTAGTTCTTCTTACCTTATTTTCACCTCAGGCTATTATTATTATAAGCCCTGCATGCTAAATAAATTCCGCATACAGTATTCTCTACAAGTGGCCATTTGACTTCTTCTTGAAGTCT
Source organism: Trichosurus vulpecula (assembly GCF_011100635.1). Classification (NCBI taxonomy): domain Eukaryota; kingdom Metazoa; phylum Chordata; class Mammalia; order Diprotodontia; family Phalangeridae; genus Trichosurus; species Trichosurus vulpecula. The sequence continues at coordinate 33,691,295 of NC_050582.1, forward strand.
TCCATTGGCAGATGTCATCCTTCAAGGCAGCCCATCCCATTTAAAAAAAAATAATTTGGAAATACAATTTATTATTTTCATCTTTCCATCACAGTCACTTTTGGAAAAATAAAACAAAACAAAAAACAAGCAGAAAGAAATCATATTTGTTTTCCCAAGTAAATCTTCCCTTGTAAAAATGAAATCCACTTGAGCAAAAACATCAATTAACAGTAACCAAGTTGTCCACTGCTTCTTCACTATGAGAAGTAGTATTATCTAACCATTATCAGTTCTCTGAGACCAGTGGATTTTCTCTTAGAAAGAGATCAGCTTCCTTTTGGTAGTCTTTTCATTCATATCATCATCGTCGTTGTGTATTTTCTTTTGCTTCTCCTTTTATACCATATCAGTTCATATAAAGCTTCCCAGGTTTTTCTGAATTCCTCATAGTCATTATTTCACAAAGCAGAATAACATTCTGTTACTTTCATGAGCTATAGTTTGGCTATCCGCTTCCCAATCAATAGGCACGTACTTGATTTCTAGATCTTTGATACCACAAAAATGTTCCTATTAATATTGTGTTATATATTAAGTCTTTGTTTTTGTCTTTGACTTCCATGGTATCCCAGATGAAAGGATATGGACAATTTAGTCACTCTACTTGCATAATTCCATATTGATAATCAGACCAATTATACTTTGCCGTAGCTCCACCAATAATGTATCAGAGTACCCGTCTTCCAATGTCTCTTAAAAGAGTCCCTTTCCCCTTTTCATCTTTGCCAATTTGTGGAATGTGAGAAGAAATCTCAATGCTGTTCTAATTTACGTTTCTCTTTCTATTAGTGATTTGGAGCATGTTCTCAAATGAACATTTATAGCTCCAATTCTTCTGTTGAAAACAGGTTATCTCTTTAACTACATACTTACCTATTGGGGTATGATTCTTGGTTTTGTATATTTCGATCAATTAACTATGTATCTTGGATTTCAAACTTGCATTGAGAATATTTAGGCCAAATCTTTTTCCTTCTTGACAGTTTCTTTTTTATCTATCTTCTCTGACTTTATTCATGTCTTTTTTAAAAAAAAATACATTTTATGTAATCAGAATTATCTCTTTTGTCTACTATGATCTCCTCTGCCCCTTATTTGGTTAAAAATTATTTCTACAGACAGAATTGCGTAGAGCACTCTCTTTTGTTCATTTCTCATTGCTTTATGATGTAACCTTTTAAATTAGGTCATGTATCCATTTTGTGCTAATTGTAGTACATGATGTAAGATGCTTGTCTGAATCTAATTTCTGCCAAAGCACTTTCCAGTTTTTGTAGTAGTTGTTGCCATAAAAAGAGTCCTTCCTCTGAGAAATTATATTCTAGAGTTTTTTTGGTCCTTTGACTGTTTTCATTTGCTTCTATATTTTAATTATCTAGTCTGTTCCACTGATTCACATGTTTGTTTTTTTAATTAGTACCAAGTGGTTTTGATGACTACTGCTTTATAAAATAATTTGAAGTCTAGAAATGCTATTATTTATTCCTCTTGAGATTGTAGACCTTTTCTTCCTTCAAATCAAATTTATTCTTGTTTTGATCAATTTTAGATAACATTGGTCATTTAATTGATACAACACTAAATCTGGAGATTAATGTCCATAATATTGTCATTTTTCTTATATTATGACAGCTTATACATGAGCAGCAAGTATTCCTCTAATCACTTACATCTTCCATTATTTCTGTGAAGAATGCTTTATAGTTGTATGTATGTGAATATTTAAATTAACCTTGTGTGCCTATAGGTTAGCTCCTACACAATTTATTCATTTTGTAGTTACTTTTATAAAATATTTCTTTTTTGTTTTTTGTTTTTCAGAGGCGGGAAGGCAGGGCAATTGGGGTTAAGTGACTTGCCCAAGGTCACACAGCTAGCAAGTGTGTCAAGTGTCTGAGGTCGGATTTCAACTCAGATCCTCCTGACTCCAAGGCCAGTGCTCTGCTCACTGCGCCACCTAGCTGCCCCTATAAAATATTTCTTATCATTTCTTCCAATTTTTTGGTAGTGATGTACAGAAATAATGAATTTTGTGAATTTATTTCATATAATGCAACTTTACTAATGCCGCTAATCATTGGAATTAGCTTCTTCATCAATTATCTGGGGTTTTCCAAGTATATTATCTTGTCTTTGTAAATAGAGATTACTGTTAGCTTCTCTTCGCTTTAATTTTGCTCTCTTATTGCTATATTGCACATTGCAAGAACTATGTTAAGTAATAGTGGGGAGAGGGAACATCCTTTCTTTATGCTATTTTGTGCTTTAAAAAAAGGTCTAATGTTTTCCCATTGCAAAAAAGGGCAATATATGTGTATATGTACACATACATATCATATTATATATACATGTCTTATACATACACACATATATGTATGTATCTGTGTATGTAGGTATAAGTATGTGTATATATATATATATGTATGCATATTTGTTTTGATAATATGTAAGGGTCCTTCTATGTCTACTAGTTTTATAGTTTTAAACCTAAATTGAGTGCAGTATTTAGCCAAGGATATTTTTCCTGCGTCTATTGAAATCATTTGGCATTTTTTGTTTCATAATACATTATGCTAATTGTTTTCTTAAAGTTTAACCATGAAATTGCAGTATATGAATCCAACTGGGCCATAGGGGAATGTTTTCTGGGTATGTTGTTGTATGTTTCTTGCAAGGATTTTATTTGAAAAGTTTTGCATCAATCTTCATTCATCAGTAATTTCTGGTCATAGAACCATTTCTCTACTTTGTTTCTTCTCTAAGGTTTGGAAATCAGGGTCATGTTTGTCTCATAAATAGAGTTTAATAGAGTACCTTTTCTCCATTTTGGAGAATAATCCATAGGTATTAATCTCTCTTTAATGTTGGATAAAATTTGCTTGTAATTCGATTGTGCTTAGGGCCCATTCCATTTAGGTAGAACTGAGGTTGTTGTGAGTCTGTATTTCTGTTGGATTGATATATACCTTCCTATCATTTCTACCCACTGGTCCTAGTTATGGCTTTCAGGGGCAAACAGAACCAGTCTAACCCTCTGATGGCAGAAACCAGGTCTTAGACTTTTCCATACCCCACAGTGCCCAGCACAGTGTCTGACTAGCTCAGGTTGAATTGAAATGGCTTGCATTTGAAAAAATTCAGCTTATTCCTCTGAAGGCAGATTATCTGAAGGCATTTTGTTCTTTCTTGGTCACTATACCATTACCATTTTCTAGAAAAGAGAGCACAGCCTAGTCTGCGAATGGTCTCATCCCAGCCTGGCTGAGGCCACTCCTCAGTACCTGTCACTGACCTGAAGTAAGACTTACGAGTAGGGATAAGCCTCTGCTTCTGGAACCCATGTTGAAATTGGGCAGATGCCACAGGGACAAAAATAACCTTTGTAGATGGCTAGGGAGGAGGACCAGTGTCTCAACACCATGAGTGGGGACCCTCCTGAGGTCCTTGGTCTCCTATACAAACATTTCTATGGAAGAACCAACAACAGGCATTGCCTTGTAGGAGCTGACCAAAGTACTTGGTCAGATGACCTGCAGGGAGCAGGGAACTCAGAGCCGTGGCTTTGGGAGAGCTACATGTTGTTGTTTGGGCTTGCTTCCCTTCTTGCTGAAGTCTTTTCCTTTCCCAGGATGTTTATGTGCTCCCGATCTCATTCTGGTTCATTTCCCATCTCTGTGCTTCGTGCCTGGAACACTGAAAAGAGACGTGTGTGTGCACGTGCGTGTGTGAGCACTCTGCTTCTTTCCAGGATCACATTGGGATGGTGGTGAAGGGAGGAGAAGGGGTGGGATGACTTGGTACCTGGAACCTGACCAGCTACTCTGCATGCAGTGCTTGTTTTCTATGCATGTTTAAAGGACCTTAGAACTTAGAACACAACGGGACTTAAAGGAACATCTAGGCTCACCCCCTTCCATTTTTCATAAGGGGAAATAGAGGCATTGAATCCATTCAAAGTCAATATTAAATTTAGAACTGAGGAAATGAATATTAAGAAAATAGAAAGAAAGGAACAAGAAAACAATCAATATTCATAACCCAGCCCAACATGGTGGATAGAGCATTAGGCTTGAGAGTCAGAAAGACTTGTGTTAAAATTTCACCCCTGAAATTTGCTCCCTGGACAAAGCGTGTGACCTCTGTGAGCCTCAGTTTACCCATCGGTTAAATGGGGATAATAGTACCAAGAGCACCTACCCCCACAAGGTAGTCGATAGGTTCAGATGAGGTAATGTGTGTAGAGCACTTTGCAATTTCGAAAATGCTCTATCAGTGTGAGCTCATGACTTTGTGCTTTCCAGGTCTCATTTGACTTTGTCATGTACCTGTGTACTAACATTTCTATAACACTTATGTTTAGTAGTTTACATTCATTCTCTCATTCGATCCTCACAACTCTGTGAAATAAATAGATGAAGATACTGGGGTTCAGGGAAATTTAGTGACTTTTCTAGGAACTTCCAACTAGCAAGTGTCAGAGGCAGAATCTGAACCCTGATCCCTACGTACTCCAAGCCTAGTCTATTTTATTCACTTCCTTCCTTCCTCCCTCCCTCCCTCTCTCCCTTCCTGCCTCCCTCCCTTCTTTCCTCCCCTCTTCCTCCTTCCCTCCCTTCTTCCTTCCATCCATCCCTTCCTTCCTTTCTTCCTTTCTTCATTCCTCCCTCCCTCCCTTCTTCCCTCCATCCATCCCTTCCTTCCTTCCTCTCTCCCTCCCTTCCTTCTTTCTTTCCTTCCTTACTCTCTCCCTCCCTCACTTCCTTCTTTCTTTCCTTCCTTCCTTCCTTCCTTCCTTCCTTCCTTCCTTCCTCTCTCCCTCCCTCTCCCTTCTTTCCTTTCCCTTTCCTCTCTGTTCCCCTCCCCTCCCCTCCCTTCCCTTTCCTTCCCTTTCCTTCCCTTCCCTTCCCTTCCCTTCCCTTCCCTTCCCTTTTTCCCATGCTATCTCTACCTATTTCAGAGGAAAAACTCCCCTTTATTTACAAATGCAAGGAAAGAAACCAGCAAAATGTAAGTGATTTGTTCAAGGTCACCCAGGGTAGAGGTAAAATTGTATTCTCTATCCTTTTAGCTCTTTCCTGGTTTGAGTTCAAACAAAAAAAGGGAGCATTGTTAAAAGAGCAAAGAAAAACCCAGAAGTTATGAGCCAGAGAAAGTCAGCCTTTCTAAGCAATGCAGCCCTGCTTGTTTCTATGCAGTGTTTGCTCCTGATTCTCTGTAATCTGGAGGCAAAATACCAAGTCCTGGTCTCTTAGAGCTCACGCTCATAAACATTGCTGATACTATTTTCTCTGCAGCTGTCATCTTCTTCCTCCCACTTATTTATGCTCCTGCTAAAATCCATAGTAAACAAGAAAATATTTCTCCATTAACGAGCCTGTGTCACTCTTGTCCCTACTAGATGACTTTTCGCTTACTTCTCTGTTTAGCTCTTGGCTTTTGTGCCAAATGATAATGGCACCTGGGCCTATGACCATTACCACATTCAGGTCCCCACAGAAGCAGCTGCTTTTTGCCTGTTACTGGAACTGTGTGCTGTCTGCTGCACTGCAGTACCTAAATAACAGGACGCCCTCCAGGAGGGTCTTCACCCCACCACTTCATCATTTCCTTTTTAATTGCCCGTAAATCTGACCACTGTTTGCCTTGCTTTTTGCCTTTGTAAAACAGTGTTCTCATTTTCACAAATGTGTTGAATAATTTAAAGGCAGTTTTAAAAGCTCGAGGCAGTTTCCTCTGTGCGATCTATGGATTTGGAGGCTGCTCAATAGCACTGGGAGATCACATCTCATCCCAAAAGACTCTAACCAGCAAGGGCCAGCCTTTCCATTGAGTTGGATTGAATCTACTAGACATCTACTAAGTACCTCCTGTGTGCTAGGCAATGGGGAGAAGTAGTCCCCAGTGTCAGGAAACTCATGGTTTACTGGCTAATATGACACATACATAGATAGAAAATATCGAGAAGATACAAATGAAATGCAAAGTAATTTGGTGGTTGGGGTCATGGTGAAACAACTGAAATTATCAGGAAAAACTTCCTGTAGGAGGCAATTCCCAAGTTGAGCCTTGAAGGAAGCTAGAGATTTCCGGAGGTAGAGGTGAGGAAGAACATTCCCAGGCGAGTGGCATGCCTGTGCAAAGATACAGAACTAAAAGGTAGAATGTCATGGTCTAAGAACAGCAGTAGGCCAATTTTTGTGGAACATAGAGTTTGTGAGGGGGAGATGTGAGCCATATTGTGAATGTTTTTAGAAGATGCCAAACAGAAGTAGGTTTCTATTTTATTGTAAAGTCAGTAGGAAATTGCTGAATGTTATTGAGTAGGGGAAGGACATGGTAAGGTCTGTGCTTTAGGAATAGCCAGTTTGCAGCTCTAAAAAGCATAGATTGGAGATGGGGAGAGATTATAGACAAGACAACTAATTAGGAGTCAGTCGCAATTGTCCAGGCAAGAGATTGCATGGATGTGGAGGAGGGGGTGCCTACGTGAGCAGAAAGAGATGAATATGCTAGATGTCATAGAGATAAATCAATCCACAAGACTTCACAGCTGATTGGATAAGGGAAATGAGGGAAGGGCAGAGCAGGACTCCGAGATTGTGAATTGAAATGACTAGAAGGATGGTGGTGCCCTCAGCGGAACAGAGAAATTTGGACAAGATGTGTGTCTAAGGAGAAAGACAATGGATTCTGTTTTGGACCCATTGAGGTTGAGTTGATTACAAGACATCCAGCTGGAGATGCACAGTAGAGGTAGTTGGTGACTGGAATTCAAGAGGTCTGGGTGTCATCTTCATAGAGTTGATAACTGAGGTATCGAGGCAAATGGGAGGCAAAGAATATTTTATTTATTTAATGTTATTATATTTATTATTTAATATATCATATTATTTAATATATTATATTATAACATGAGTTATATAATTATATATTATGCAATATTTATTGTTACTAATATTTTATTTATTTATTTAAAGGATCTGGCTTCAAATTCCTGATTTTGCCATTCAATGAATCCACTGCTAAGCTCCTAGATGGCACACTTAATAGAGTTCTAGACCTGGAGTTGAGAAAACCTGAGTTCAAATCCAGCCTCAGACATTTTTTAGCCATGTGTCTGGATCAGTTTCCTCATTTGTAAAATGGAGATAATCAATCATAGCACCTACTTTGCAGGGTTGTTATGAGGATCATGTAAGCTGATATTCATGAAATGCTTTCCAAACAAAGTGTTACATAAGTGCTAGCTAGCATTATTAATATTGACTCTGGGACCTTGGGCCCTTCCCAAGTTTGCTTTTCTCCCCAGCCCATGCACTTGCTGGCCTGTCTCCTATTGGCATCCAAGGTACTTGCCCTTACTGGAGCTGGCAGATCCTATCTGGCTTAGAAACTGCCTCTGCTCCTCCCTTGTGGAGTCTGTAGCACCATCTTAAATGTCACTGACTCCTTGGAGTCCTTGGGTGTCTGAAGCACAGGGCCCTTGTTCTTCTCCTGAACTTTCCATTTGGGGAAGGATGGACTCCTCTCAAGGCAGAGAAGACTCGGAATAGAGCTGAGGCAAGCACCTGAGAAGGGCAGGATCCAGACATATCTAATGGTAAACCCTGAGGCAAATCAGAATTGCTGCCTGCATCAGAATGACCCTGATTATGCATCCAAGAGATGAATCTCCTGAACTATCAATAGAGTTGTCTCCATTCTCTGTTTGATTTTTCCCAGTGCAGCCTTAGATTGTTCAAACTCTTTGGCAAGATAAGTGGCTAAATAGGTGAAAAACTCAAACTGGTTATTTCTAAGTTATAGTTAAAAACTGGCTTATTGGACAAAATGTGAGTAAGGTTCATCTACAAAATTGTCTTATAGGCCCAACTGCTTCCCACTACTGTTGTCTACACAGAACTAATATGATTACTTCAATAGGATCATAGGTTTAGAAATAAAGGGGCATCTTAAGGGCCATCTAATATAACCACCTGTTTTTACAGATGAGAAAACTGAGTCTCCAGAGAACTAAATGATTTTTGTAGTATCGGAGCAGAGATTTGCAGCTAGGTCCTCTGCCTCCAGTAGCAGAGTTTTTTCCTCTGCAGTGGAGTTAGAGAGGTGGGGAGGAATGTTCACATCTTTAGTTTCTTCTCGATGAAAAAGAAAATCAATTTAACAACTAAAGGAAAATTTCTTTTCAGCCAGTTGCAATTGCATCCTGTGCCCTCCAGGGAATCAATATGGTTTAGTAGAGAGAGGACACTCAGTCTTGAGATCTAGATTCAAATTTTGGCTTGGCTACCAACTCCCTATAGGACCTTGGCCAGCCCTTCACCTCAAAAAGCCTCATTTTCCTCGTACATAAAATGAAGGGAGTGGATTATGAAGTTCAGAGGAGATAATCTATGTAAAGTGCTTTGAACATCTGAAAGCTCTATATAAGTGAGATTGTATTGCTTTGAAATAACAACCTGCTTCCAAAGTCTTCATGGTCAAATGAGAAACTTACTGTATGTGAAATGCTTTGTCAGTCATAAAGCAGCTATGTAAGTGTGAGCTACTATTATTTGCTCCACTTTTTCATTCATTCATCTATGCATTCATTTGTTCATCCATGTATTCATTCCTCCATGCTCTCATCCATCCATCCACCCTTCATTCAGTAACCATTCATTAAACATAGCTACTATGCTAGACACAGGGTAGAAAGGCAAAAACAATCCCGGACCTCAAGGACCTTAGAAATCTAGGGCCTAGTTAAGCAAGTTAAGTAAGGATATATTCCTTCCACTTTCATCCATAAATGCACTTGGGAGAACCGGACTTAATTGGCTCTCTTTGAAGGGTTTTTGTAAACCTGTTTTTTGACTCTATTCCTTCTCCCTGGTTTATGACATAGTACTGCTCATCATTTTCTAACAACTTTCTCTGTGAGATTTTAAAAGAAATATGTATACCCTTGTCTGTCCTGTCACTCTGTCTGACAAAGATTGAGTATTTGCTAGCTAAGCTGTTTTTAAGCTTTTTTTGGTCTCCTCCTTATGGCAATAAATTTACAATTAAGTTTCCTGAGGAAACTGTAATAATCTATACTGATATCTATGCTTTTATCCATCCCCCCACCCTCTTTGGCATTAATAGCTTATCTAAGTATGTCAGGTTGCAGGTACTTTAATTGCTTACCATAACTTTTCATTTTTATTCATTCTTTTAGTTTGGTATTGGTTTTTAACCTTCGATATAATGAGATAGTGTTCTGAGTGTACAGACACAGTTGATTAAAGAATGGCACCCACATAAGTTTCAAAAAATGACCAATTTAATTTTTTATTCTGTTATTTTTCTCTTAAGGAATATACTTGTGATGCAGAGACAGAAGGCTTCTATGCAATATATAGATCTTGGACCTCATTTCTTACTCCTGAGCCATATTTTCCAACATATCATTTTTCATTCTCCCCTTTTGCATCAAAGTCTTTGAGTGTGAAAGTACGTGTTAATTTAATTTGGATAGTTTTACTTATCAGCGTTGTCAAAATGTCCCTACCTTCTAATCCTCTGCAGTGGGGTTGGGCATATTAGCTACAGTTATTTCCAGAGTGGTTTTATTACAAATGTTTGTCATGAACACTACAATGTAAAATAAGAACAGAACAGTTCCCATTAAATGGGACACATGATAGGAGGGATTCCATCATTTGTCTCTTCAAGGAGAACTTGTGAGCCAGTTTTCTAGTTAGCTACAACTTTCTTTTGCCTTTTGGCATCATTCACAATCAGAATTTATATGATTCTGTTTCTCCAATAGTACTCCATTCATTGGTCACTGGACAAGGACCTCTCCTTTGGAGTATCAATAAATCACCAAGAATTTTTAAGTATCTATTATATGTAATCTATATATAATTAGCTACCTTCTGTATGTGGGGAAGTGAGGTGATGCAGTGGATAGAGCACCAGACCTGGAGATAGGAAGACTTAAGTTCAAATGTGGCCTCAGGTACTTCCTAGGTCTGTGACTCTGGGCAAGTCACTTCACCCAGTTTGCCTCAGTTTCCTCATCTGTCAAATGAGCTAGAGAAGGAAATGGAAGACCGCTCCAGTATCTTTGCCAAGAAAACCCCAAATGGGGTCACGGAGAGTTGAACCCCACTGAACAATTACAACAAACTGGAGATACCAAAACAACACAATCCTAGGGGCCATGGGGAGCCACTGAAACTTCTGGAGCAGAAGAGTGACATGATCAGACTGGCACATAAGGAATATCAGGAATTACGTTAATTTTTGTAGGTGATCTGAAAACTTTGATTATTAGTACCTTTCTCCCTCTTTTCTGACACTCATCATCCCTGAAAAAGCAGAAGGGGGTCACATTAGTACTGAGGACCATTTTGTACTTTTCTTTGTTATATGAGTTGCACCAACAGAAAATTAGTCACCTAGTGACTCGCCTATTGGTGATGAGTCCCATAAAAATAATTAGTAGAAATGCAAAATTAAAAAAATAAAGTATGAATGAAATCTGTGTATTTCTCATTGGAGTACTCAGCAGTTTAATAACCCACTAGGTTAACTGTTAACATTAATTTTCCTTATGAAGCAAAAATACAATTGAAATTGCAAGTGAAAGTAATTTCTCTCTGTTGGAGACTTGAGAATTTGTTGAATCTTAGAATTTGAGAGCTGGAATGGATCTTAGGACTCACTAGTCTCACCTCTTCAGGATACAGATGGAGAAACTGAGACCTTGAGAAATGAAATCATTCACTCAATGTCCCACAGATAATCTCTTCATACTTCCTAGCCAATGCCATTTGCATGGCTTCCCTAGTTCAGATATGTGTTTTTCCTGATTTGAAAAAAAATAATGTCTCTTTAATTGGATACCTTCAGAATTTGAATAATATTGTTAATTAAGGTGATGTCCTAAAGTAATTGAAAAAAATTAGTTATAGAGTAACATAGTCTTATGGAATTACTAGCTAGAGACTTGATTGGTCATCCTTGACATGCCAAGCAGGGTTCATAATTTAATAAAGACAGTGTGGAGAAGTACAAAGCCATTGGAATTGGCGTGACACAGCTCTTTTCCTAGATGTGACAGTAACCATTTTTGTGACCTTGGGAGAGTCACATCCCTTCTGAGAGCCTCAATCTCTTCCTCCTTAAAGGGTAGATGATAATGCCTGCCCTCCCTCCCTCACAGGGTTGTTCAGAGGAAAGCACTTTCCAGAATGTTAATCGCTATGTAAATTTGACCTCTCATGAATAATCTTGCTGATTCATCCCCATGCCATTGTATCTGTCTTTCTTGGTAAGAATCTGCTGTGAATCTCTTTGACAAATGTGATGAATTGTTCCCACCTTTTCCAGGTAATATGTAAACAACAAGACAAAGCATTGCCTTCTGTCAAGGACTTTATCTAGACCACAGAAATTAGAAGTGATTGTGGTCTCTGGTAGAGACAAACTTTTAATTCAGAAAAATGCCATTAACGGAAAAAGCAATTTGAGATAAATAATAGACCCAAATAGAAAACCCAAATTATAAAATAACTGGGCACTTAATCTTTGAAAAATAATAAAACCAGTTTATGTTAAATTGCAGCTTGAAATTTATTCTTTTTAAAATGGAAAGCAGTCTATGAACTTTAGTCTATGTAAGAGTCATTCTTTCTATCATTTATATTTTTGGTGGCATCTATAAAAATTTTCCCATGGATAAAATAGATAGGAACGTATATTCAACTTCTCCCCCTCAAACCCCGTGCATAAAAGTGTTCCATTAGTGTTTTATTGGAAATTGGTGCTTGAGAGAAGCTTAGGGGTAAGATGATTAGTTTCAGACCTGGTACTACTAGATATAATGGGCAGCTAGGTGGCGCTGCAGTGAATAGAGTGCTGGGCCAGGAATCAGAAAGACTCATCCTCCTGAGTTCAAATCTAGCCTCTGACACTTACTAGCTGTGTGTCCCTGGGCAAGTCATTTTACCAGTTTGCCTCAGTTTCCTCAGCTGTAAAACAAGCTGGAGAAGGAAATAACAAACCACTCCAGCATCTTTGCCAAGAAAACCCTAAATGGGGTCACCAAGAGTTGGACGTGAGTGAAATGATTCAAGGGCAACCACTGCTAGATATCTGACTTAAAAGCAAGAAAAGCGCTAATGTCTTTAGGTGTCCATATGCCTATCTGAGAGTAAAGAATCAAGTTCTGCTGTCTCCTCTTCTGATATGGAAGCCCTTGGGCCTCTGGGGAGTCGATTTTACACCATCAAGCGACCATTTATGATTTCTTCATCTAACATCAATTCAAAGGGACAATGCTCTTGTATCAGGAAGAAAAAGTGATGCTCCCTTAAGGGAAGCGAAGGCTTGGTTAGGCTCTGAAGAATCCTCTGATTCTCACAGTCTGTGGGGAAGGATGGAGTGCGTGGAAGTCTGTGCAGAGTCACAGAAATGGGAGACAGAACACAACACACAGGGTATTTATATGTAGCTAGATGGCGCAGTGGACTCAGGGTGGTTCTTGGAGTCTGGAATACTTGAGTTCAACTTTTGCCTTAAATACTTATTTAGCTATTCCCTGGCCAAGTCATTTAACCTCTGAATCTCAGTTTCTACATCTATAAAATGGACAAAATAATAGAACCTACATCATAGGGGTGCTGTAAAGACCAAACGATAGAGGATATGTAAAGTGTTGTGCAAAATTTAAAGAGCTATATAAATGTTAGGGATTTTTATTACTATTACTAAAGATAATTATAGTATCATTGTTACTTGGAGAATAGTAGTTCTGTTTGGCTGGAATGAAGAGTGCATGAAAGAGGGTGCTGTGAAACAAGTCTGGAAAGGTCAGTGGGAGCCAAATTGTGAGGGTTTGAAATGCCCTTAAATGCCAGAAAAGCAATGTCTGGAAAATAACATATCTCCACTAAAAAGGGCAACTGTAAAATTGAAACCTCCGTCAGTGATGATAGGGAACCGGACCTTCACAGAGAGCGACACTGTATGAGAACCCACTGTAGGGAACCGGACCTTCACAGAGAGCGACGCTGCATGAGAACCTACTGTAGGGGACGGGACCTTCACAGAGAGGGACACTGCATGAGATCCCACTGTAGGGAACCGGACCTTCACAGTATGAGAACCCACTGTAGGGAACCGGACCTTCACAGTATGAGAACCCACCGTAGGGAACTGGACCTTCACAGAGAGTGACACCGTACGAGAACCCACCGTAGGGAACTGGACCTTCACAGAGAGTGACACTGCATGAGAACCCACTCTAGGGGACCGGACCTTCACAGAGAGTGACACTGCATGAGAACCCACTCTAGGGGACCGGACCTTCACAGAGAGGGACACCATATGAGAACCCATTGTATGTCACTTTCTCCACTGCAGTGATTCACATTAATGAAGATCAATTACTGTGGCTCTATAAGCAACCTGAGTGACGGGCACAGGGAAAGTGAGTCATCCCTGCTGGTTGTGATTAAATTGTCTCGTCCTGTTTCTACTTCTGGCTCTTTCTATGTTGATGGTCATAAAACTTCTCTTTTGGAAAAAAAAAAATCACTTGCCCTCAATTTTTGCCAATGAATTCCTTAGGTCAGACCAGAACCAGGGTGGGATGATCACAGCTCTGACTTAGAATACTAAAAGTGGGAGAGTCAGGGATGATGGATTTAAAGTTGGACAAGACTTTAGAGCCCATCCAGTCAACCCTACTCCTTTTACAGATAAGGAAAACAAGGCACGAAGAGGTTCTGTGACTTGTCCTGGATCACAAGCTAGTGTCTGAGGCAGGATTTGAACCCAGATTTTCCTGGTTCTAAGTCCATTGTCCAATTCAGTCTATCACTCTGTACTCCTTCTTTAGCCAAATGTTGACAGTAATTAACAGTAACACATATGTTTTGTGCAGTTGTTCTTCAGCAGGGAAGAAACAATTGAGATTAGCAGCTAGTAAGCAAGGATCAGTAGTTAAAATAGGAATCTCCTGGGTGGCATTCTTTTTCTGTCCACCAACTGTGCCCAACCAAGATGAGCTACCCTCAAGCCCATCCTTCAACCTACTCCCCTCATTCCCTGGAAAAGGCCTTGAGGCATTCTATCCCTATGAGACCTTGTGAAGCTCAAGGTCTTTCCCACCCTACCCCCTTCAAGTGGATTTATCTTAAAGACTAGATCAAGGGAATATCTTAAGCTAATTGTCCCAGGGACATTGTTCCCTTACCCAAGAAACATGGCATAGTGGAAGGAGTTCTGGATTTAGAAACTTAGCACATAGGTTCAGGGTCCATCTTAGTCATCTGCTTTCTTTATGACCTTGGTCAAGTTCCTTCACCTTTCTGGGTTTCTATAAACATGGAAGCATCAGACTTGATGATGTTAAAGCTTTGAAGTTCTAAAATCTAGCTAGCAAAAAACTGATGCGCTATGGCTGCCCCTATCTTATAGATGAGAAAACAGAGGTTCATTGAGATGATGTGACTGCCTGTGGTTCTAAAGCTAATCATTTCTATAACTAGGACTTGAACCCAAATCTGTCCTGGGACCTCAAACCTGGTGCTCTATCTTTAGCTATAGGAGTTTTAAGAACCTTTTTGTATATGTTCTTGGGAGTCTAGTGAAGCCTACTCAGAACAAAGTTTTTAAGCAATTGAAGAAAATGCTTAATCTCAGTTAGAGGTGAGTAAAAATTGAAAAAGTCAATTTTTTTCCCATTCAAGTCCATTTGTCCATGGACCTCTGAATCCCTGTTTTATGGAATGTTACTACTCTAAGGCATTTTTGATTGGTGACGAAGCCATCGTATCTCCCAGTCTCGTGCCCTAACCTTGAAATAAAAATGTATGTATTCCAACATCTGTTGAAGGAATAGGGAGCCTAGAATATGTAGCCTAGAAAAGAGAGGTGTATGAAAGCTATCTTCAAGTATTTGAAGGGCTGTCGCATGAAAGAAGGATTAGATGTGTTCTTTGGCCTCACAGTGCATGAGTACTAGGTACAAGGGAGTTTGAAGTCGAAGTTCAAACTAAGGAAAATATAAAATGGGTTATCTCAGTAGGTAGTGAGTTCTCCATTCCTAGAAGCAGTCAAGTGGAATCTAGATGAGTGAATGAATGACTAAGCATTTATTAAGAACTTTCTGTGTGCCAAGCATTGTGCTAAGTGCTAGGGACACAAATGCAAAAGCAAAATGACCTTTGCTCTCAAGAAGCTCACATTCTGATTGGAGGAATGGGCAACAGGGGCTGGGAAGGGTAAGAGGAAGGAGAAGGGCTCCCTGAGTACCTGTTTTGCTTGGTCTTCTTGTACTCAGAGGACAACCAGTTGCAATGGAGGTTGTAGGGAAGGAGTCAGGGGTTGGACTAGTTGCTCTCCTAATTTCATTCCAACTTGGAAATTCTGATTCACAGGCAATATTTACAGATCTGTTTCTGTCTTGCAAATTGATTACTCCAAAGTGACCTAAAATGAAATCTCACTTTATTGAATGTTTTGACTGACTCATTTAAACAAGGTTGGTGGAGGCAGCCTTGCTCCTTTAGCCAAACAATGATAGTAATTAATAATAATGCATACAATTTTTGTTCCAATAAAATTTAAAATCATTTCCCCTAAGTTCTGGGCATATGAAATAGTCTGACGAATGAAAAGTTGGAATTAATTGGAAAATTTTTGGTTAAGTGATTGTAGCTGGGCCTTAATTGAGGTTGTAGTAGGAGGTATTTCAAAGGAAAGATTTCAAATAAATGGATTTTTTTACTAATATTTATTTTCTAACCTGATATGTTTTTATCTCTATAGATTTCAGTGGTGGGAGGGAGTAGAAGGAGTATAGGACCTGAGGTTAAGAAAGGTCTATGTTTGAATCACAACTCTAACATCAGGTGCACTTAGTAGTTTTATGACTGGGCAAATGACTAAAACTCTCTAAGACTCAATTTCCTTGTCTGTAAAATAGGTTAACAATACCTGTAGCTGACAGTTTTCAAATGAAGAAATTAAAGCTATCTATAGTCATATAAAAATGCTCTAAATCACTATTGATTAGAGAAATGCAAATTAAAACAACTCTGAGGTACTATCTCACACCTATCCGATTGGCTAACATGACAAAAAATGATAAATGTTGGAGTAGATGTGGGAAAGTTGGAACATTAATGCATTGTTGGTGGAGTTGTGAACTGATCCAACCATTCTGGAGAACAATGTGGAATTATAGCCAAAGGGCTATAGAACTGTTTGTACCCTTTGATTCAGCAATTCACTACTAGTTCTGTATCCCAAAGAAATCATAAAAATGGGAAAAGGATCCATGTGAACAAAAATATTTCTAGCAGCTCTTTTTGTGGTGGCAAAGAATTGGAAATTGAGGGGATGCCCATCAATTGGAGAATGGCTGAACAAGTTGTGGTATATGAATGTAATGGAATATTATTGCTCCATAAGAAATGATGAGCAGGCAGATTTCAGAAAAACCTGGAAAGACTTACATTAACTGATGCTGAGAGAAGTGAGCAGAACCAGGAGAACATTGTAATAGCAGCATTGTACAATGACCAACTTTGATTGACATAGTTCATTTAGGCAATACAGTGACCTAAGACAATTCCAAAAGACTCATGATGGAAAATGTCCACATCCAGAGAAAGAACTATGGAGTCTGAATGCAGAGCGAAGCAGACTATTTTCTCTTTTCTTTCTTGTGGTTTTTTCCCTTTTGTTCTGATTCTTCTTTTGCAACATGACTAATGTGGAAATATGTTTAACATGATTGTACATGTATAGCCTATATCAGATTGCATGCTGTTTGGGGAGGGGGGAGGGAGAGAGGAAGGGAGAAAAAAATTGGAACTCAAAATCTTATAAAAGTAAATATTGAAAAAAATGTAAATTTAAATAAAAGAAAAAACCCAAAACCTGTAGGCTCTGGGAAAGACTCTGGGAAAAGTCACCCAACCTACAAACTTCAATTTTCGGTTAAAATGGGAATAAAAATTGTACCTGCCTCACTAGGTTGTAAACCTCAAAGCTTTATGGGAATGTGAGATGTTATTATTTTGTTGTTGTTGTTGCTAAACTGCTTGTTACCTGAATTATTTAGGGTTCATACATCTTTCTAATTCAGGCCTTCTGCTCATCTTAATATTGAATGGACTCATGCATTAAAAAGCATTCATTAAGTGTTTGCTTTGCGCCAAGAACTGTGCTAAGCAGAATGATGATAACTTTGAGTGATTTTCCCAGGTTTTCCTGTTTTCTGCATAATATTTTGTGGAAGTCATTCTCTCTCTCTCTCTCTCTCTCTCTCTCTCTCCCTCTCTCTCCCTCTCTCTCTCTCTTTTTGTCTCTCTCACTTCCTCCCTTCTCCGTTACTCTGTCTCCGTCTCTTTCTCTCTGTCTCTCCCTCCCTTCCTCTCTACCCCCCTTTGCCTCTGTCTCTCTCTGTCTCTCTGTCTCTCTCTCCCTTCCTCCCTCCCCCCACCCTCTCTCTGTCTCTCTCTTTCACCTTTCCTCTTTCCCTCTCTCACTCCCCCTTCCTCCCTCCCTCTCTCTCCCTTCCTCTCTCTCTGTCTCTCTCTCTCCCTTCCTCCCTCTCTGTCTCTCTCTCTCCCTTCCTCCCTCCCTCTCTCCCTCTCTCTCTCTTTCTCTCTCTGTCTCTTTCTCCCTTCCTCCTTCCTCCCCTCTGTGTCTCTCTCCCTTCCTCCCTCCTCCCTCCCTCTCTCTGTCTATCTCTCTGTCTCTCTCTTTCCCTCTGTCTCTCTCTGTCTTTTTCTCTCTGTCTCTCTCTCCCTTCCTCTCTCCCCCCCTTTGCCTCTATCTCTCTCTGTCCCTCTCTCTCTGTCTCTCTCTCCCTTCCTCCCTCCTCCCACCCTGTCTCTCTGTCTCTCCTTTCCTCCTTCCCTCTCTCACTCCCCCTTCCTCCCTCCCTCTCTCTCCCTTCCTCTCTCTCTGTCTCTCTCCCTTCCTCCCTCCCTCTCTCCCTCTCTCTCTCTTTCTCTCTCTGTCTCTGTCTCTCTCTCCCTTCCTCCTTCCTCCCCTCTGTCTCTCTCTCCCTTCCTCCCTCCTCCCTCCCTCTCTCTACCTATCTCTGTGTCTCTCTCTCTCTGTCTCTGTCTCTCTGTCTCTCTGTGTTGTTGCATATTCAGGGAAGTCCTGCACTATAGTTTAGATGATTATGGTTAGCTGCTGGGCCTCTCGTGTTAATTAGGTAGAGTCAGGGTGCTGTGAATGTGGTAGAAAAAGCATGGGGTTTGGAGTCAGAGCACAGTTTGTTAATGTTGGGACCTTAGGCAAGTGACTTCTTCCTCTGGGCCTCAGTATTCCCCTTTGCAAAATGAGGGGGCTGAACGAGTCGGCTCTGGAGGATCTTTCCACCTCTAAATCCCCTACAGCTTCATTCTGATGTATTTGCATATTTGTCAATGTTAAGGTGAAAGGTAAAAACAGGTAAACCATTAAGCTAAGTCCCTTCCCCTGCATCTGCTTGTTTTCTCCTCTATAAAATGAGGGAGATGCTTCTCTGAGGTCCCCTCAGCTGGAAATTTATGATCTGTTGAAATTGTGCAAAGCCTTTTGGAAAAAGGCCCCATTTGGGGGCTTTCTGACTTATGTGATGCTCTTCGCTTTGTGGAATGACCATTCACGAAGGCATCACAAGTGCAGAACCCTAGAGACAATGTTGGCTCGAGGGGCGGATCTGGGCATTGTGCTGTTCTGCTCTGGGATGATGCCAATGCTTTCCTTTCAGCTGGCCAGCCTTCGCCCCTGCTATTCTCACCGTGGTCTTTAGAGGGCAATGCATCATAAGGAATTAAAATGCCCAGCCTTCATCTCTGAGTCGATATTTTTTTAATGTCATTATCCAGGCTGCGGGGGAAATGATTGATTTTTCTGAAGCCACCTGAGATCTCGTGGAGGTGAGTTATATCCTTTGGAGATAGCTCTTTAAATATGGGAACCGGGGTACCCATTTGGTACCTTACCCAGACTCTGTCAACTGTTTTCCTGAAAGGTACCAATTCTGTTTTCGGCTGGTAGAGACTTTTTGTTGAGATGTCTAGACCCATGGCCACATATTTTCAGATGAGATAATGTGTGCAAAACCCTTTTGAATACTCTAAAGTGCTTGGGAGATATAAGGTATTCTTGGCAGTAATAATAATCCACAATGGTGGTTTGGGTAAAGCCAACTTGTTTTATTTGGGATTGATTTCAAATACGCTTCTTCTCATACATAAAGAAAGAGATTGGGAACAGGCTTGAAAAATGGGCTGCCATAAGCTACATACTTTCACATGTCAGGTGGAGTGTATCCAGTGGCCAAGTACCTTAAGATAGGTATCCAGAAAGATGATAGTCTAGTGGGTCCCACAGTATGTATTTGCATAGCTCTTAGGAAAAGGTGCATGATTCCTTTGGGAAGCTAACGTTCTGCTATGCCCGTGTGCTTAGCTTACCTTTGATAAGAGTTATAACCCTCAAAAAATGTAGGTGAAGAACATTGGGTGTACAAATATATCCTACAGAGCTTCTGGGCTTCAGGGAATAGGCACTTGTAGTCTCCTTTTAAAACTGAGTCTTGCAAATAGGATGCGATTTTTCCAGGATCTTTAAGGCACTAAGAAATGAGTTTGACTTTGATGGCTGTATCACCATCAATTTGGTGGGCTGCCTGCATCATCGTCAATTTCACCTTTCGTGTGTTTCAAGGACGTCCACAAATCAAGAAAGAAATTCAAGCGTGGGGAGATACCTGGCTCCTAAATGATGCTAAGGAGCTGGGATCGACTCAGAGAGGATATCCTGGACCACAGTTCCATAGTCATATGGGGTATATATCTATAGCCAAAATCTCAGGATGTTTAAAGGGCAGGTTGATACAGTGGTAACAACTTTGGATGCAGAGGTTGAAGAATTAGATTATAAGCCCAATTCTGCCATTTTTAGCTGTGTGACCCTGGGCAAGTCACTGTGCCTATCTGAACCCAAGTTTCTTCATCTGTGAATATTTACCTCTCTAATGGGAGCTTAGCACTTACGAACATATACAGTCTGTCAGCTTCATGCAACCCGGGTCATAGACTTTGGAGGATACCCAGGTGTTCTGTGACTATTTATGGTCTGTCTACCATGTGGCAAGGAAAGGCTCTGCAACTGACTTCTCAGCTGAAACTAAGCATGTATACAAAAAGCCTCAACTATACAGCCTTGTTTTTTTTTCTTCTTAGCTCTATTCAATTGAGTTGGCAATACCTTCTGTAATTCTCCAAGTAGAGAGAAAGACAGTAGCCATCTATCCCCACCTGAGGCAAGATGAAGCTTTGAGCCTCTGGCCCTGTTGTTGTTTATGTCTGTGGTGGATTTATTCTTTGCTAACTTAGGGGAAGGAGTATTAGAGATGCTTGGCTTACTTGGAGATGGAACAGAATAGGCTCTGACCTTGTGAGCTTCAAAGATAGAGCACCATGGATCCAGGGATTGGGAGCTCATGCTGGAGTTTGTGAGCAGCCACACCCAGTGGGGGCAAAGCCCTGCCACAGCCCAATGATGGCTCAACATGGAGAGGCTCATTCCTTCATCCATGGCTCATGCCAAGTGCAGAAACAATCTTTGCGGGATGAATGCTTTGGAGTCCATTCTTCTTAGGGGCTGAGGTGGCCCTGGGGAGAGTAAGCCTCATAAATTCTAATGACTGTCAAATGGTTCCATGACACTAGGGTGATAATCACTGAGTCAATCGATGACATAAGGGAGATACTAACTATACCTGGTGACTCATGTGCAGGAAAACACACGGAAATGGGAGCTTGAGATACCAGCATTAAAAAATACTTCAAAGGGGTAGATATAGCCTTGATCTGGCATTATGACTTACGAGTGAGAGCAAGAGTTGGGATAAGTAAACCCAGAACTTATAAAGGCCCCTTGTATGACATGATGGGTCTCTAAGCTGACTTAGGTGGTTATGCCCTCCAGCGGTACAGATCTTCACCCATCTATTTCTCCTTCTCTTGTATGACTGTCCTTATCCTCCCATAAGTGGTCCAAAGGAGCGCCAGGCAGTGTGTTGGGTAGGGGGTAGGATGGGGAAGAATTTCCTTCTAGATTTTAACATTCTCTGGATAGCAATGGAGCACATAGCGCATCTGTAAAATGAGGATGATGGTACTTGTGATAGCAGTACCTACCTCAGAAGATTATTTGGTCAGTCAACATGCATCAATATGTGCCAGGCATTATGCTAAGTGCTAGAGATACAAAGAAAGGCAAAAACACAGTCCCTGCCCTCAAAAGGCTCCCATTCTAATGGGAGAGGCAACATGCAAATAACTAACCACATACAAGATATCCATATACAGAATAGATTGAAGACATGCTGCCCAGAGAAGGTTCAAATAGCTGGGGCAGAGAGGGGTAGGGTAAGGGCAGAAGGTAAACCTGGAAGTAAGTCAGAGTTGAGGGGGCAGAATGTTCCAGATATGAGAGACAGCCAGTGCAAAGACATACACAAGGGAGATGGAGGAAAAACAAGGAGGCCTTTGTAGCAGGGATCCTAGAGTAGGGGGGAATAGAGCATGAGAAGATCAGAAAGGTTGAAGAGATCTAGGTAATGAAGAGCTTAAAATGCCAAACCAAGACATCTCTATTTGATCCTCAAGGTGCTGGGAAGCTACCGGAGTTCAGGGAGCAGGGGGCCTGTCGTGGTTGGAAAAAAGACCTTGGCAGCAGAACCAGGATGGATTAGACTGGGAAGAAGGGACTTGAGGCAGGGAGCCAGGAGTGGCTGAGGGTCTGAGCTGGGGATATTGGGAAGGGAGAAATGACAAGATTTGGAAATGAATTAAAGATGTGCAGTGAGTGAGAATGAGGAGCCAGAGATAAGCTTTTTAAAGGAGTTTAGCCCTGAAGGACAGAAGAGATAGAATTCTAACTAGCAGGGCTAGTTAGACTGAGTGATTTTGTTTGTTTCCTTAAGAATGGGAGATACATGGGCATGTTCGTTGGTAGTCTGGGAGGAACCATCAGATAGGGAGAAAATAAAGATGGGGGCGAAGTGTGATAGAGGAGACAATCTGCCAGAGAAGGGGTGGGGATCCAGTGCATATGTGGCAAAGACAGCCAAGGCCAAAGTGAAGGAAGAGATAGTAGGGAAAGATGTTTGAAAGAGAAGGAAGAGGGGAAGGGGGAACTCTCCATTCATGATTAGTATGAAGAAAGCTTTTATTTTGAGGTCATTTTTGCTTTCACAATGGGTGGGGGAGGGGTAGAAGCAAGGGAAAGAAATCAGAGCTCAAAATTTCCAAAAAAATGAATGTTACAAATAAAAAAGTTTTTGAAAAAAAACTATTATTAAAGCTAGAAGAACCCTTATTTCAATCGCATCATTTCACTCTCCTCATTTTATAGACGGTGAAACTAAGGCCCAGAGAGGTCACAGATTGGCAAAGCTGGGCCTAAACCCATGCCTATGTTATCTTTTGGGTGTGGGGGGGTGCTGTGGAAGGAATGTAGGTTGTAGGCCAGTGATTTCTACATGGCACTATTTCAGCAGTTTCAAGCACACCAGATATCTATTAGATGTGTGACCCTGGGCAAGTCACTTAACCTCTGTCAGCCTCAGTTTCCTCATTTGTACAATGGGGAGAAAATAGCACTTCACAGAGTCGTTGTGAGGATCAGAGGGGATGATGTTTGTAAAGCACTTAGCTTGGTGCTGGGCACATAGGCTTGTTTCCTTCATTTCAAGACTAGATGAAATAAGGCATGTTGAAGCTAGTATACCTTTGGGCACAGATAACACTGGTTTAGCGCATAAAATCATGTTAAAAATCATAGATAGAGCATTTATTAAACACTTAGTATGTGTTAGGTACAGTGTTAAGTACTGGGGATACATATAAAAGCAAATAAGACAATCTGTCCCCTCAGGGAGTTTGCCAAAGGAGACACAGAAACAATATAGAACGGATTGCTAGGAATGGAGGCCTGGGCATGGGACAAAAGGTATCGTAGAGTCATGGTGAGGAGACTTCAGCAAGGCAAAAGGGAGCCAGTGGCTTTCTTAGGAAGAAAGAGAGGGACATCTCTGTGAAACATACAAACATTCGAGTCTATCGACATTTGCTTCGGGCTCAGAGAGGTTAAGTAAGCTCCCCATTGTCACACAGCTCTCTAGTTTTCCTGCCTTTGAGCCCAGCATGCTATGGCTGTGTCTCTATGTTGCTCACAATACGAGAGCAATGAACATTGGAGAATTGTGCCTTAGTTTAGCACGAGGACCAGTAAAATGATACTGAAATTCTCTAAACACTTACTGAGCATCTACCAAAAAGTGTCAAAGGATTTGGCTTCCAATCCCAGCTCTGCACCTTACTCCATGTGTGACCCCAAGCAAGATGAAGAGCCACAAAGAGCCTCAGAAGTCAGCTGGTCCAAAGCCCTCATTTTGCAGACAAAATAGCTGAGGTCCAGGAAGGTTTAGGGATTTTCCTGAGGCCCTTTGCAAACTCTCTGGTTCTTAGGTTTTTTGTGCAAAATGAAAGAGTTGGACTCAGTAACTTAGAAAGTCTCTTCTAGCTCTAGGGCCACAGTCCTACTACGAGCTTTACCTAGTTCTAGGCGCTATGGTAGTTACAAAAGAGCTATGTCATGGGCCTCACCCTCAGGAGTTTATAGTCTCATCTATGAGATAAGATTTGCTCTGTGGATTTAGAGAATGTTGTTCAGTCCTATCTGATTCTTCACGACCCCATTTGGGTTTTCTTAGCAAAGATACTGGAGTGGTTTGCCATCTCCTTCTACAGCTCATCTTACAGATGAGGAAACTGAGGCAAACAGGGTGAAGTGACTTGCCAAGGGTCACACAGCTAGGAGCTGTCTGAGGCCTAATTGGAAATCAGGAAGATGAGTCTTCCTGACTCCAGGCCTAGTGCTCTGCGTACTATGGCACCACCTAGCTACTCCAGAATCAGAGAATAATATGTTTTTAGGTGCTATGTGAGTTACAAGAGAACTGTGGCATGGGCGGCACCCTCAAGAGGCTTACAGTCTCATCAGTGAGATAAGATTTGCTCTGTAGAAACAGAGAATAACATGAGACAAAGCATGATGTCTTAGGGTTTCAGAGAAAGAAAAGCTGAGGAAGGGACTAGAGAAGGAAAAGTCTTTAGGACAAAGAAGAGTCTTTAAGGATGGGCAGGATTTGGAGGAGGTGGGAAATAAGGAGAGGTCAGGAAGGGTAGGGGGCAGCATGTGCAAAGTCCCAAAGATGAGAATGGTGGTGATGTGTTTAGCACAGGATATGGAGTCAGGGAGACCCAGGTTAAAATTCTGAGTCTGAGCTTCTTGGCACAGTGGTAGAGGCCTAAGGAGACCCAAGTTCAAATCTGGCCTCAGATACTTCCCAGCTGTGTGACCCTGGGCAAGTCACTTAACTGCTGCCTGCCACAGTTTCCTCATTCCTAAAATAGCACACACCTCCGGGGTGAGCATCCAAGGAGACAATGTTTGTAAAGCACTGAGCGTGGTGCCTGGCACTGTAAGTCCAATAGAAATGCTTGTTCCTTTGCCCTTCCCTAGGGGACCTAAGGCAAGTCACTTACTTCTTCTGAGCCTCAGGGAACTCCCTAAGACTATTCTCTTAGTTATGGGGTGGGCTAGCCACCTCCTCTCAGGTGCTGTCATCATCTCTCACCTGGATGTACTGTAGCAGTCCATTGGTTGGCTTCCAACCTTCTGGGGCAACAGGAAGGGAATAAGCATTTATATAAATTCTACTATGTGCCAAGCACTTTACAAATATTATGCCATTTGTTCCTCATAATAATCTTGGGAGGTAAAGGATCCCCATTGTGCAGTTGAGGAAACCGAGGCAAACAAAGGTTAAGTGACTTACTTGCCTAGGGCCAAACAACTCTTAAATGTCTGAAGCCTATTTTGAACTCAGGTCTTCCTGACTCCCAGGCCCAGAGCTCTAGTCACTGTACTACCAGCTGCCTCTCTCTGAGCTATCAAAGTGATCTTCCTAAAGTGGAGGTCTGACCATGTCACTCCTATTCAGTAAACTGCTGTGGCTCCCAATTACTTCTAGGATCAAATATAAAAATCCTCTGTTTGGCTTTAAAGCCCTTCATAATTGGACCACTCCTAACCTTTCCAGTCTTACTCTATAGCACATACTCTGGGATCCAGTGATTTCCTTGAACACTGCACTCTCCTGACTCCAGACATTTTCCCTGGCTGTCCCCCATCCTTGGAATTCCCTCCCTCCTTGTCTCTGCCTCATGGCTTCCTACAAGTCTCAGCTTAAATGCCACCTTCCACAAGAAGCTCTTCCTGATCCCCCTTTATTCTGGTTCCTTCCCTCTGAAATCATTTCCATCTCATCCGGATACACCTTGTTTGTACACAGTGCCGTGTGTGTGTTGCCTCCTCCATTAGACTGAGCTCTCTAAGGGCAGAGCCTTCGTATCCTGAGCCCTTAGCACAGTGCCTGGCACATACTAACTTGGCAAGCCAGGATGTGCTAGGCTAAGGGGCTGAGACTGTAGGCACTGTGAAGCCATATTGGGTTTTTGAGAAGAGGTTAATGTGAAGAATGCTTTTTAGGAAATTAAATTTGACATCAGTATGTATGATGGATTGGAGGGGAGGGGAGAATAGAAAGCCAGGGGATCGGTTAGGGGGTTATTGCAGCGTTCTTGTCATAATGCGAAAACAGCTTGGGCTGGGATAGTCATATAGGACTGGAAAATTGGACACTTTGCATTTCATTTTGTGAAAAGTATTATTATCCTTTAAAGTTTTATTGATACCTTTCGTTAATCATCTCAGTCATTTGGGGATGAACCCTATCCTGACCCCAACCAGCAAGCCTTCTCTTTTAACAAAGAAAAAGAGGTAAACCAAACCAATTCATGCAGCCTACCTTTAACTGACTATGCATGCAACCTTCTGCAACCATAATCCCCCACCGGTCCAAACAAAACAGGCTTGGTGCTGTTCCTCACCACTTTGGGAAACTATAATTGGGCACTGTAATCACAAGATCTTTGGCTTCCTTTATTATTCTTTTCCTTCACATTACTGTAATCATGGGGCATATTGTCCCACTCATTCTGCTACAGAGACTTAAGAAAAAGGAAATGGGGGAGGGGTGTTTGACTACAAAAATTAAGCCAAAATAACCAGCCTGGCTGAGGGAAAAGCCTACTTGACAGTTATCTTAAAACCCTTTGCCTACCCTAGTAGTTCTGAGTTGCCCATGCAGAGCACATTCCATTCATCACTTAGTTCCAGATTGATTAATGGGACCTATCCAAGGCCCCAGAATTAGCAAGCATCAGGACCTTTGCTGAAATTCGAACCTAGGTCTTCTGGATTCTCAGTCCAGCATTCTTTCCACAATGCCATGTTTATCCCTCTTTTGCTCTATGTTAATTTCAAATGATTTCAAGAAGATCTAGTCCCACCAGAAGAAAATAGTGCTGATGAATTTACACTGGCTAAAGAAGGATTTGTAGAATGTAGCTTCTCAGTGGAAAACAGAGCCAGGGTGGGATCCGGGGTTTGGAAAGCAGCTCGTTGCCATGGTGATAGAGGTAAACGCTACTCCTGAATGGGAGAGAAAGGTCATGCTGCCTGGGACCAGACACTTACAGACTCTAGGGCTTCCGGGCCTGGCTCCTCAGCCTTTTCTTTGTTTGGTCCTGGGAGGAGCTGGCAGGGAAACACAAGGAAGGTAGCCTGGGGCTGGACTTGCTAAGCAGCCTGAGGCACGCCCAGATAAGACCAGCAGGGGACTGGAAGAGCAAAGGCCAAGGACTTTCAGGGAGAAAAATCACCATGCAGAGGCTTTCAGGAAAGTCTCTGTGGGGCTCCCCAGGCCCTCAGAGCCCAAACAGCTCCAGGTAATTTAGCACACAGTTAACCCTGCTTCCTATGTGCCCAGGCGCAGGACTCTGCCATGGGAATGCAGAAACCAGACAGGCCTTGCCCTCCAGGATTTATGGCCTGGGGACAACATGCATCTTGTTACCAAGGAGCAAATAACACAATACTGGAAAGCCATTCACAGACCTTAAAGGATCACAACGGTGGGAGGGTTGGGGTTGTTGTGGTTGTGTTACCACAACTGTGATTAGCACAGGACATTCCCTGGCTCTATTTTACCTGTTTTGTATTTTCCTATACATTTCTGTGCACATCTTGTCTCTCTGATTAGAATAAAAGCTGCCTGAGGGCGGGGATTGTTTTACTTTTGTCTTCATATCACTAGTACCTTAAATAAGTAGCTGGATTAGAGGTCAGGAAGACCTGAGTTCATGCTTGGCCTCAGACACTTACTAGCTGTGTAACCCAGGGCAAGTCATTTAATCTTTCTCTCTTAGCCTCAGTTTTTCCTCCCTAAAATGGGCATAATAATGACATCTACTTCCTTTTGTTGTGAGGCTCAAATGAGATAATGATAATATATGTAAAGTACTTTCTAAACCTAAAAGCACTGTCTAAATGTGCTAAATATGAAGTATAAAATAAATATATAAGCACTAAATATAATATAAATATGTATAATACATAAAATATAAAAATACTAAGTAAATGCCAGTGGTGGTAGTAGTAGTAATAGTAGTAGTAGTAGGAGGAGGAGGAGGAGGAGAAGGAGGAGGAGGAGGAGTTAGTAACTTGATTGAATTGTTCCTGGTAGTTACTGCAGTTACCAAGTTTTCATTAATTCTGTTTTAGTATTGTTGGTCTATTAGTTGGATTCAGTCCATCAAACTCATAAAAGACTTTTCAAAATTCCATTCGAAGTTTGCCCATCCCCTCTTCAAAGTAAGTTGAGACATCAGTATTACTGCTTACTATATATTTCATTATTAGGAAGCACTTTTGGACTCTGTGTGAAGTGTAGATCTTCAGAGTCTTCAGGTCCTTTAGCTTTCGTCTCTTCAGATGTAAGCAGCTCTTCTATTTCCACTCATT
This sequence comes from Trichosurus vulpecula, assembly GCF_011100635.1. Taxonomy (NCBI): domain Eukaryota; kingdom Metazoa; phylum Chordata; class Mammalia; order Diprotodontia; family Phalangeridae; genus Trichosurus; species Trichosurus vulpecula. The sequence continues at coordinate 33,719,330 of NC_050582.1, forward strand.
TCATCTACTCTGGGTTTAGGAATGAAGTTGTTTCTTATGATTGCCCTGCACTGATCTACAATAACATTATGTGACGGAATTGAGAGAGCTGTTGACAGAAAGAAGTATGAAAGCTTGGCCTATAACTAGTAAGATCTGTTCCTAGCTTTGGTGGAATGTTATACTGGCATGGAATCAGAGTATTCATGCTCTCAGTCTGTTTCACTTGTGTGCTTAAGGGGTGGCCACTTGAGGGGGGCAGCAGCTGCCATCTGCACCGAAGCATTTCTAGCCTGTAGGGTATCAGCATTTCTGATTTGTCCCCATGCATCTTGCCTTCTTGTGATATCAGCACAGAGGAGCTCTACTTTCTCCACAATCCTCTGTGGCAAGCTGGTGATCACAGTGGTTCCAAGCAGGGCCAGCCTATAACCCTGGGTTACTCTATCTATTTCCAAGATTCATCACAAAGCCCAGGGTACTAACCCATTCAATGACATTGCCAGAGCCCAGTTGGCTGAGCTTCTGGGGTTCTTGCCAGGCCTTCACAGCTATGATATTGGTCTTGGGGCACATGAAATCCCTGCTTTTCATCACCCTGCCACTTGAAGATTTACAAGGCCCTTTGCCTCACAACAAATCTGTGCAGTCAGTAGCGACAAATGAGTCTAGATTATAGCAGCCAGGAATGTGAAGGGCCTTGAGTGCCTGCCTTCCTTATAAGAATTAACTAAAAGGAGCAGAGATGCTTAACCTTGAGAACAGAAAACTTGGTGGGGTGGTAGGGCCGTTAGAGCCCCTGTTAATTATCTGAAGTTCTAAAGAGCTGTTTCCTAAAATAGGGGTTATTATACTTCTTTTGTTCTGTCCAAGAGAGTAGAACTTTGAAGAATTTTGGAAGGCAAATCCAGGCTCCAACTATGGACAAACATCCTGAGCAGGCTGCCTTGGGAGGTAGTGGGTTTCTTGTATTGCAGATCTTCAAAGCGAGGCTGTGTATGCCCACCTGTCAAGCATGGCTTCATCTAGATAGGCACAGAGGTCCCTGCCAACCCTGACATTGCATAATTTGGCACCAACATTCCCTTTGTACAGACAAGCTGATCTTACTGGTTTCGAGTCACACAGGTATCAAGTGGCCGAGCTGGAATTTGAAGGCAGTCTCTGGATCCCAGATTTAGTGCTCTTTCTCTCAGGGTACAGCCTCTCTCATGGCATACTGGATCCTTGGGGAGAGTGAGAGTAAGTTGTGAGACTTGTCAAGTTAGAGTTTTTAAAAAGTTTTATCAACCTGGCACAAAGCTGGCGCTTAACAAATACTTGGATGGTGGCTGTCTCTGAGCTCTCTTGATTCCATTCATGGATGGCAGGATAAAGGCTAATGTTAGTTTATGCTACCATCAATATGACATTCAGGTGCATGACCTTTGGAATCCACAGAGAGTAAAAATCAGATGCTAATATAACTCATATGGTGACAGCTCACTTCATCCTGGGAAAATGGGCCAGCACGTTCTTAGCAAACTGAAGCTCCCTGCTATTAGTTACTGTTATGGGTACAGGACTAGGGAAGGAAGGTATCTGGAGCCCCTAACTAGATGTGAGCTCCAGGAGCTCCAGCTCCTTCTTGGTCAGAGGAGGAAGAGAAGACTTCAGGGAAGTCAGTGTCAAGTCAGTGCAGGTGGTAATATTGTCAATGTCAGCCAGTCCTTTCTGCAGCAGTATGGCTCAGTGGGTAGAACACAGGACTTGGAGTCAAGAAGACCTGAGTTTGAATCCTGCCTGAAACATGTATTGGCTGTCTATGACCCTAGACAAGTGTTTTTTAAAGTTTTGTTTTCCCTGGAATGAAGTTGATGCTTAATAAATGCTCAGATGATGGAAATCTGAGCTCTCTAGTCCACAGGACAAGGGGAAAAGACTAATGATAGTTTACGCTACTATAGAGAGTACCTGCAGGCACATCACTCAACCTAGGTCTGCCTCAGTTTCCTTATCTGTAAATTGGGGATAATAATACCACCTACCTCAGAGGGTTGTTGTCAGGATCAAATAAATTGACCTATGCAAAGCACTTTGCAAACCTCAAAATGTCATCTAGATGATAGCCACATTATGAGTGGCAGATTCACCGTGAGTGGGCAGTGAGTGGTCAGGTAGCTGTGTAGTAGTATTCAGAAGCTTGCCTGCCTAAGATTGTGGTCCCTTGGTCTATTGCCCCGTATTTGTTATGTGTGGCCCTGGCTGCTGAAGCCTTTGAACAAGCGTCTCAGATCCAGTGTGCCCTGGCTTTGCTTTCTCCCAGGAATCTGTGCATGGATCCCCAATCAGATTCTTTGCTGCTCTAGGGCCCAGGGACTGAATGCATCAAAGTGGGGATCTGCGAACTTGTCATGCCCCACTGATTCATTCCTAGACGTGTGTGTGTGTATGTGTATGTCTGACCCTTTGTGAGTCATTCACTCCTCTGCCTAACAGCAGCTCTTAGGACATGACAGGTACATGAGCTTTAATGGAACCATTTCCCTTTTGATGAGTCGCCCTGGAAGGGGCAGCCCAAGGAGGTCATAGATCCGCAGAGCAATTCGAAATCCCTGGTACTGCAGGTGGTGAAGGGGCATGTGCCTTAGACAGGCCCTTCCCTCCCCCTCCCAGAAGTAACTGTCTGCAGAGATGGAGAGAGGAGACATTGACATTTCTCCACTAAAATGAATTAGCCTTTAAGAACCAGCCTTACACATTTGCCAGTGACCAAGTACAAGTGACCTTCCTCATGGAAAGCAGAAGGGAGCTGTGTTTGATAGGGTGGTATTGCTAATGGAGGATAGAAGAATTTCTTGTGATTTGAGGATTTGGCTGGGCCAGGACTGGGGGTGCAGAATTCTATGCAGAAAAAAGAGCGATGCCTCAGTGGTGATGTTGGAATTAAGGGAGGGTACAAGGCTGTTCATCCACGGTATTAACAAGTTTTGGCAGCTGCAAGCTGTTTAGGCCTGGAAGGAGATAATGCTAATTGAGACTTTTGGGAGAGATGGAAGAGATGATCTGAAGGGGCAAGGCATATGGGAGCCCATGATTTAGTTGGGCTTATAGATGTGCTCAAAATTCCAGAATCACCAATAATTCAGGCCTTCTCTGAGTCAGTGCTCCTTCACAATTGCTTGGAAGAAGAGTTGAGCTTTTGCCATGGAGCCCAGAAGGTAGCCGGGGAGTGGGTGAGAAAGCCTAGAGCTATGGCAGGTGGGAGACTCTCAGAAGGTCGGGTCACTGGAGGGTCAAGGAACATTGGGCCTGAAACACCTTCTCTTTTTAGGCTTAGCAAAGCAACCAACCTCCAGGCAAGCGTGAGGACCCAGGACAAAGAGAAGCAAATGAATGGAGCGTGGACTGAGACAAGAATGTTTGATTAAAGGGTTTCAGAGCCCAAAAGGAATTAGGAAGGCCCTTCTCCTGTCACACTTACCCTCTCAGCAGAGATACTGCTAGGCCCCGGGGAGGGGCAAGCTAGGCACATCCAAGCTCTCATTGGTTTTGGCTCCTTAGGGACTTCTCTGTTTCTGGAGCTTGCTAAGAAAATGGAGGGTGGATTTGACTGCCCCCAAAACATCAATGGACAGCTGGATAGGACCTCAGCTGATAGTTCAACCCCATCATTCTACAGGTAGGAAAACTGAGGCCAGAGAGATAAAATGACTTGCCTGGTCACACAGGTAAGTAGTCAATAACAAAGCTGGCATTCACACAGAGGTCATATGGTACCAGTCCAGAACTTTTCCCACAACACCATGATAGGTGATGAAGTGGTTAGAAAGCTGGGCCTGGAGTCAAGACCTAGGTCCAAATTTGACCTCAGATATATAATAGCTGTGTGACCCTGGGCAAGTCACCGAACCTCTGTTTGTCTCCATTTCCTCAACTGTAAAAATGGGGATAACACAAACACATACTTTCCAGGGCTGCTGTAAGAATCAAACAAGATAATATTTGTAAAGCACTTAGCACAGTGCTTGGCACATAGTAGGCACTTAATACATCCTTGTTGCCTCCTACAAAAAAAACTGAACAGTATCTACCCTCAAGATGCTTACATTCTACTGGAGAGAGGGGCCTGGAGGGAAATTGAGGGTGGTATGTGACTATGAAAGTTCAGAGGGCGACCCATATGAAAGTGGCCAGAAAGGTCTTGAGCTTCCATTGGAATCCATTCACCAAACTGAAGGGCCAGAAGGTCAGTGTCATTTCCTTGAGTTCAAACCATCTCAGCAGACTCAAACACCCTGTGAACTGCCCCTTTTTTACCACAGCTCCAGTTTGATAACTACAGGGTGTCCCTAAAGTCTGGACACATAGGAAACCTCATTAACATCTCATTAACCGTTTCACTGAAGACTCTGTGTTGCTCAGCGACTTCTTTTTCTGGGGTATGCTAAAGGAGAAGGTGAATGAAAGTGAAAGTGAAAATCACAGCTGCAACACGCTTGATTGAACGCATAAAGAGTGAACGTGCTAAAACTGACGGCAACGTGGAGTTAGTGCATCGAATATGAATCTTGCAAAGCATGTCAACCTTTGCATCACAAATGACGGAAATCATATTGAAGATGTTATTTGTTAATATTCCAGTTAAATAAAGTGTTATTGAAAATTTCATTTCATTTCTTGAAAATCTGCATTTTTGCCTATGTGTCCAGACTTTAGGACCACCCTGTACTATAGCACGTAAGCTCTGACGGTCGCTCACCCGACTCAGCTTGGACGACAGTTAAGACTCTGGACTGAGGCTCCTGCTTTTCTTCTCAGAGTTCTTGGTATAACTATAAGGGCTTAAAGCTTTTTTCTGATATAATTCCTTATGAACTCCCATCTGGTATACCCACTTAATATCTTTCCAATATCATTTTGACCAATTGATCTCTCTTCAATATAAATTAGCCAACTAATATCAATTTCTTTTTGAAAAGGGATGTTTATAAAGAAAGCATAGGAAGGCAATAATTATAGAAGCATCCTTCCGAACTAGGGGTATGTCCTCTACATACCCATTTGGTCCCTGGGGAGAATAGACTCATACTTAAAGGGTGACTGCCAAACACTTGCTCCACTAAATTGTCTTCTGGGTGGAACATTGCCAATGAATAAATGACCCTGTTGCTTGAAGCTCATAGTGCTTTACCTGCTGGGGAGAGGCCTTCCTAGCCTGGCTCAACAGGTTTCTGTTTCTCAGCCCTGCTTCCTCGCAAGCCTTGGCTCTCGTGGCTGTGGGCCATTCTAGGTGGGGGACCTCTCGTAGCTCTTAAGCTCACACAATCATCTCCTGGTCTGTTCTGTTTCTCATACTTGTTTCCTTAGAATAAGGAAAGAATAGCCCCATGAGAGGCAGAAACAGAGGTGGCACCATGTGTTCATGACCACAAGGCAGCTGGATGGGGAGAGTACATGTTGCTGGTACTGTTATCACCTGTCTTGCTAACTGAAGGCTTAAGACATTTTGTCTTCCTCCCCTCCCAAGCCTTTTGTTAGGTGCTCACTTCCAGTTAAGCAGCCAATTTCCATGTTCTCCGGCTATACAGTATAACAAAAGCATAACTGCACATTCTCTGAAACAGGGAGAAGGGGGGCTCCCCCATTACATGAAGTCTTTTCAGAAGCCTCTGTGTGGGGTGATACTTGGAAGAGTATATTGTGCGTATGCAAAGGATTAAGTCCTCAGTGTCCAATCTCCCACTCATACCAGCATTAAACATACCTGCATCAAACACCAGAGATCTGAGGCACCTCCTATCATCAATTAGTCAATCAAGAAGCATTGGTTAGCTTTTGAGAACTATGCTAAGCACAGGGGATAAGAAGAAAGGTAAAAAGACTCCAGGCCCTCAGGAAGCTTCCATTCTAAGGGGGTAAACAACATCTAAATGACTAGGACCTAGTGACCCCCTAATAAAAGGATTTGTTCTGTTAAGCTTGGCCTCAATCAAAAGGCAACACCCAAGGATCTAGAAGGCCACATGTGGCCTTGAGGCCGCAGGTTCCTCCCCCCTGGACTAGGTGCACAGGGGATAGATACAGAAGAGATGGAAGTTATTCTGAGGGGATAGGTGAGCTAGGTGGCTCAGTACCTGGAGTACCAGGCCTGGAGTCAGGACACCTCATCTTCCCGAGTTCAAATCTGGCCTCAGACACTTACTAGCTGTGTGTCCCTGGGCAAGTCACTTCACCCTGTTTGTCTCAGTTTCCTCATCTGTAAAATGAGCTGGAGAAGGAAATGGCAAACCAGTCCAGTATCTTTGCCAAGAAAACCACTGAACAACAACAATTCTGAAGGTGTGGGTGGGGGGAAGGCACTAACAGCTAGGGGGACAGGGAAAGGCCTCCTGGAGAAGAGAAGACCTGAGCTGAGTGTTCAGGGGAGCCAGGAAAACTAAGAGACAGAGGTGAGGGGCCAGATCATTCAAGGCATGGAGGCAAGCTAGTGCAAAACTCAGAATTAGGAGAGAGAGTATCACAAAGTTTTGGGAACCTCTTGCTTTTCTTTTTCCCTCTTAGTTTCAGTGTTTGTTCCTTTCACCGCCCATTAGCATTTCTACCAGGCAGCAGATAAGAGGGTAGAGATGGGATGGAAGCCAGATTCATTTACTTTTGATTGGGATTGATGGAATTGTTGACTGTCAGAGCTGCAAGGGCTCTTTGAGATCATCTTGTCTGCCCCACATTTTGTCCAAGGCTCAGAGAGGGAAGCTCCTTGGCCAAGGTCGACCATTTCTCAACCTCACGTTACTCAGACACTGAGCCCAGATGCTTTCCTTCTCCACGGGGAGTAGTGAGGACATGGAATCAGAAATTCTTCAGGCAAGCAGGCCCCCTAAAGATCAGCTGGCCTAACTTCCTCATTTTAGAGAGGGGCAAAATGAAGGGGGCAAAGGGGTAAAAGATGGCCCAAGCTCACAAATGTGGCGAAATAGCTCAAGTGGACAGCAGCCCCTCTGTCTTTTACTGATGGTCCCAGTCTTCTGTCGTTGGAAACCTGTTGGATTTGACTTGTCTTAATTGTAGCATCCATTTTGTCAAGTAATTGATATGTCTTTTGGGCACAGCTAGCAGTTGGTATAGAAATTTAAATATATGCACTGAATTTGCACTTAATTTGCGTATTCTTTTAATTATATATGGTTTTGTAGAATTCATACCAAAGCTCTCTGCAGACACAGCATGGCAAGGTGAGATAATTATAAGCCCTGGAGTCTGGAGGCCTGGGCTTGAAACCTTTGTCATATTAATATATTAAGAATGAAAATAATAATAGCTCACATTTCCATAGTGCTTTAAGGTTTGCAAAATATTTTACATACATTATCTCATTTGATATGGCATGGGGTAAGTCGTCTCACCTCTCAGAGCCTCAGTCCCCACATCTGTAAAATGGAGATAATGGGAACCACTGTGGAAATAGGAGTGATTATTTGGGTTGTTGTCATTGGAAGTTGTCAACAACCAGTCGCTGGATCATACTAGCTTAGAGTTAGAGTTGGACGGTCATCTACTTTAACCTCCTCCCTCTCCAGATGGAAAAATTGAGTTCTGGGGGGATTGAGTCACCTAGCCAAGGCCACATAGGCAGAAAACGATAGAGAAAGTACATTGTAGGTGCGAACTCAAAGAAGAGAATGAATATTTCGATTTAAGTGAAAAATCTTTATTAGGTCCCGAACTCCTAGGCTGCTAAAAGGCTGAAAGACAGAAAAAATCTATGTGACATCATCATATGATGTGACAAATATGTGACATTAATAATTGTGGCATGTGACATTAATGTGACAAATATATTAATGTCACAAATATGTCACCATCAGCGACAATGGAGTCACCACCATTGGACACCAGTGCAAGATGTAAGTATAGAGGAGGTCTACCAAAGAAACAAAGGTTAGAAAGACCTTCAGACCAGATCTATGACCAACTCACAGTCTAAGAAGTGCTGAAGGGCTTCTGAGTGGAAAAAGTTTAAGAAGTCCTGCACTAGACCATGTGTACTTAGAGAAGGTTTGTTCTGGATGTGAGAGAATGGAAAAGGCATTGAGGGATCACTCCTCAAGATGTTTGAAGGAGGGAAAGAGGTCAAAGGCATGGGGAAAAGCCCTCAGACTTTATTAATGCCAAAAAGGGTGACTCAGAACATGAGCGACTCTTGGCCTGTAGACCCACAGTCCTGGTTATAGGAAGCTTTTATGAAACTCATCCATGTGTAAATCAAAGGCCTCCTTATTGACGGCGGTCCTAGGCCGGGCCTTCACGAGCAATGTCCTTCCATTGCAATCCACATTTTTACCCACTGTGCTTGTTGACTGTAAAAAGAAAACGTGATTCAGTAGCGCAAACTACTCCTTGCCTTAAAGAGTCTTCTCTACCAAAGTGGTTCCCATGAATTTATCAGCATGATGAAAGACTTTTTTTGAAGATTATAATATAAAGTTTAGAACTAATAGCCTAAAATTTGAATGGAGTGATTGTGTGTACTCACCTGTACACATTAAAGAAAAAGAGTAATTTGGGAACATGGCTCTGGATTCAAATCAAAACTTTGCCTCTTAGTAGCTGTGTGATCTTGGGTAAGTCACTTCCTCTCACTTTATTTATATCTAAAATTAAGGGATTGTAACTAGGTATCCCCAAGACCCATTTCCAGTTTTAAGTCTATGATCATTTCTACATTCATAACCATGACTTTAGAGGCTATTGAAATGACTGATTTTGGAACAGGTCTATTTTTTTTTTTGCAAATTGGCTCACACGTGAGGTCACTATAACTCTCTGGTTCCAAACTCCGGCTTAACCAGGTTTTATTTTGGTATTCCCTATCAAATACATACAACCCTTCCAGAAGAGAATTTTCTCTCTCAGACTGCAGAAAATAGAGCCATCAAAAGTGATACCAGTGTCCCCTGAGCATCATGATTTCTCTGACATTTACTAGATCCATGACCATGGGCAAGCTATGTAACCTCTCTGAGCCCAGCCTCACTTTCTTCATATTTTAAGGGGACTAATAATGCTTACATAAAACCTCAGGGCCAGGTAGTATGAAGAAAGTGCTTTGTAAACTATAAAATGCAATATGAATAGGAATTAGTATTAATGGAGTTACTGTGGCAATCTCTGAAATGTCTCATAGCTGTTTGTATATGGATGCAAAGAATGGCTCACATTAAGAATTAAATTGTCCTAAATGAATGGGGTTTTTTTTTCCTTCAGGTCTATTGAATTTTCAGTGCACTGTGGTATAACAGACAGAAGTCTAGTGTCAAAGTTAGGCACTCCAGTGTTCAAATTTGGCCCCTCTCCCATACTGTCTATGTGGCTTTGGGTGTCCTAGACAATTCTCTGAGACTTTTTAAGTTGTGAAAGAGTTACTGATCTGAATTGGTGAAGGAAGTATGCACAATACCAATGAAATTATTTCACTAGATGAAAAGGTAAATGAAATACAAATCAAAGCTAATAACTTTCTTTATAGGTGCCTTTACGACAATTCTTTGTATAGTCAATGTGTCAAGTAATAAGCATTATTTATCCAATGGCAATGGGAGGATCATTTAATGTTTAGTAATTGCTCCCTCTGTACCAGACACGGTGATGATTGCTAGGTGGGAATACAAGGAAGAGCACCATAATGGTCCCTCCCCATGAGGGGGCTCATGATCTAATGACATGTAAACCATTACAGCCAAACAAACTATAGACAGGAGGAATTGGAGATGAGAGAGGGAAGGCACTAGCAATGAAGAGGGATCAGAAAAGGCTTCTTGGAGAAGGTGGGATTGGAGCAAGTCATTGCAATTTTTTTTTTCAGGAAACCACACTAACTGAGATTTTTGCTCTAGTATGAGTTAAATTTCTTTTTAATAGCAAGAGAAGCAGTCTAGGCTTTTGGAACACAGACTAGAGGTACGGGCCATTGTGCTGGTTCTGTCTCTACCTGTGTGACCTCTGGTAGGTCATGAAGCCTCTCTGGTCCTCAGATTTTGAATCTACAAAAAAAGATCTCTAAGCACTTACTAGCATCCAATGATTTTGTATCTTTTTCTGTCATCTCTCTTTTCCTAAATGTGTGTCCTATTATAGTGACTAAGCATGACTGTGCATCCAAGAACAACGTTCTTCCTCGAATTGGTTTTTCCCCCATTATTCCAAAATCTCATTGTGGTATCATCTTTCAAAAGCTCCAACTTTCACAGTACCTATTTTTTATGTATCTCATTTTCATCCTTTAATCTGTTTAAGATTTATTGGACTGGGTTCTCCAGGGTGATTCTGACTGTGTGATTGAAATGGTAAATCAGGATGAGTTGGTGCAAGAACTAAAGAACAACCAGTTTTTCATAAATATTATAAACTCTGCTCCTTTGACCGTTAGAAAGCACGGCACTCATCCCACAAGGTTAATTTCCTTCAGGTCCCAGAATTGGCTGCTCTGAAGTTTGTCCTGAATGGCTAATTACAGTCATGCTTTAGTCCCAGCTCACGGGCTTAGTACTCAAGGGCAGCTCAGAAGTCATCTATGCTGATCTTATCATTGTCCAGCTGAGAAAACAGAGGCCCAGAGAGCTCCCCCCGGGTGGAAAATAGCAAAGGTAGGATTTGAACCCAGGTCTTTTGACTCCAAACCCAGCCCTCTTTTGACTTACCCATGAACTAACTCATATATTCTTTGGGGGGCTGGGGGGGCAGGGGAAGGAGAAGGATGAGATTGGAATTCAAAGCTGTGGTTTCATTGTCCCAGAAAACCACTAGATGCTCTCTAATTTATAGTCTGAGAGAGTTGCCAGGGGATACTGAGAATTAAATGACTTGTCCAGGGTCACATGGCCTGCTTGTGTTAGAGGCAGAACTTAAATCCAGGTCTTCCCTGACTCTGAAGCCCACTCTCAATCCACTAGGCCATGAGACCTTATTGTAATACTTTCCACATCTTGCACATTAAAAGACTAGGTCTACAGCAACCCCTATTTGGCTGGTTTTGCAGGTCCTGGCATTCTTATTGCAGAAAGGAACTGAGGTTGAGAAAGGCCAAGCCCCTCATCCTTGGGCACATAGTCAGTGTCAGAAATGGGATTCCAGCTAAAGTCTCCTGAGTCCCAGGCCAGTGGCCATTCCTGTATACCATCTTGCCTGTCTAGGTTGCCCATTCATAAAAGGCACCTACTGACGTAAAGTCACATCAACAGAAAATGCCAGCTCTGGGAATGAGAGGAAGCATGAATTCGATTTCCGATCTAGTCCTTGTCTAAACAAGAGCCACAGCATTTTGGGGAAAAAGAAACAATAGCTGATACTTATATAGCATTACGTATGATATAATATAGCAGTACATAACATAATAGGGCAGCTAGATGGTGCAGTGGGTAAAGCGCCCAGCCTGGAGTCAGGGAGACTCATCATTCTGAGTTCAAATCTGGCCTCAGCCACTTACTGGCTGCATGACCCTGGGCAAGTCACTTAGCCCTGTTTGCCTCAGTTTCTTCACCTGTAAAATGAGCTGGAGAAGGAAATGGGGAACCACTCCAGTATCTCTGCCAAGAAAACCCCAAATGGGGTCACAAAGAGTCAAACATGACTGAAACAACTGAACAACAACAAAACATAATGTACATGGTATGACATGATAAGATACAGCATAATGTGATTTGATATAATGTAATATAATGTGATGTATAATATTACGTAATATTTTACACACATATATACAGACCTATGTGTGTGTATGTGTGTATATATAATCTTATTTGTATCTTACTGAAGATCCTCAAAGAGAGGTCAGATGATTACTTGTCAGAAGTCAGGCTTCTTCTTTAGATACAGGTCAACTTAGATGGTCCCTGGGGTCAACTCCAACTCTGAAATGTTGTGATTCTGTGAATGCCTTGTGAACTGGTTTCTGCAGTTAATATTATCTCTGTTCAACCATCAAGGTAACTGAGACTGAGAGGGATAAAGTATTTGTTCACAGTTCCATAAATAATAGATATCAGAGGTGGAATTTGAACTCAGATCTTCTGGACTCTATCTTCTCGTTGTCAGAGGGGACTTCAGAAGCCACCTAAAGCCCATCTATAGTTGAACAGCAATTCTCTCTATAACATACCAAACAAGGGATAATCTGATCTCCTCTTGAAATCTCTACTGTGAGGGAACCCATTGCCTTCTGGGCAGCCGATTCCTATTTTGGCCAGCTCTAATTGTTAGGAAGTTTTATCTTCTATATCATGCTGCCTCTCCAAGAGAGAGGTCAGCCAGTTTTTCAACTTAGATTATATTGATAACATTTTGTACTGTCTTGTGGCTCACATTGGCTATATATGAATCTAGATTCTGACTCGGTTGACTAAATAGTGAATTCAAACGTCCAGTCCCATTGCTTTTCACCATTCTGCTTTCATCCTTTGTTTGCCTGTTACTCATTCTCTCCCTTCATGCTGCATGATTTGATTAAGGTTGGCAATGGCCGTTTTGATAACCTTCCTATCTGACATCTTGCTGAGGTTTTCTGTGCTGGGAGAAGAGTGACATTCTTCCTTTTTCAAAGATCACATCAGCTCTGGGGTAAATGAATTGTACTTTCTTAGACACTGGACAGTCCTTTTTTCTTCATAGAGTAATTGTAGAAGCTGACAGTTTAATCCAGGCCTGGTGTAATCCTTTGAATTCAAAGCTTGGATACCATTACAAGGAAAATTTGCAGAGGATGTCTTAACACGCCTAGCATCTCAGGCAAAAGACAAAATTGAGAAAAATTGATCTGGAAGTAGCTGTAGGCTCTTGTCAAATTCTGCCAAGGTTGGACGTATGCACTCCCATAGCCTCAGAGGGTGAGTGAAGCAAAGGGAGTCCAGATGCACCCTGCCCATGATTACTTCAAATTGGCAACACAAGGGAGCCAAAGATTTGGGGAATCTGAATGATTAGATCCTCGTCTAGGTGCCACATTTCAGAAAGGAAATAGATAAACTGGACCATGTCTAGAGGAGAGAGAAGCCACTTGGGTGAGAAGACTGGGGACCATGACATACACCGATTAGCAGAAGGAACTGGGATGTTAAGAATGAGGAAAGAATACATGGCAACCTTCTTCAAGTACTTCAATGGCTATCTGTCTCATGTGGTCCCAGAGAACAAAATTTGGAGCAATAGGTGGAAACTTCTTAGCAATTTGAACTCTCCCCAAATGGTCTAGGCTGCCTTCTAGTATTACACCTTCTGCCTTCTAGATTACACCACCTGAGAGGTCATCAAGCCAAAGCCAAATGACCATTTTTCAAACATATTGTAAAGGAATTTCTCATTCAGGCACAAACTGGGCTAGGTGACACTCAAGAGCTCTTCCAACTGGAGAATGAATTTTTTTTTGAGGCAGAAAATTGTTCATTTCCTTCACACTTGAATTGTTGGCCCTGCTTGTCTTCCCACTCATCTCACCAAATCTCGCAGCCAGAAGGGACTTCAGAAGCCATCTAAACCCCATCTATAGTTGAACACGAATTCTCTCTATAACATACCAAATAAGGGATAATCTGATCTCCTCTTGAAATCTCTACTGTGAGGGAACCCACTGCCTTCTGGGCAGCCAATTCCTATTTTGGCCAGCTCTAATTGTTAAGAAGTTTTTCCCTACTTCAGAGTTAAAATTCTGACTCTGTTGCTAACTATCTGGGTAACTTTGGTCAAGCCACTGAATCTTTCTGAGCCTCAGTTTCTTCATCTGTAAAATACGAGTTTTAGGATAGATAATCTCTATAAAGTCCTTCCAATTCTAAATCCTATAATCTGATGAATCATTTGTAAGTGAATGCTCTGGCAACTGATTTTCAGCAGCCAAATCTTCCTGTTCCTGAGCAGGCAGGGTCCTTGATATTTGGTGCCCAGTCCTTTCATGGTTACGACTGTCCAGCCTACATGTTCTCTTCTAAACTCATGTTTCCATTGACTTGAATGAAAGAGACTGGATGGCATGTTTGCTGCTCAACACAAATGATACTGATTACAGAAAGAGGAAGGAGGAAGATGGCGGCTTAAAATAACCAATCAGGAAATAAAAAAAATTGAATTGGGAGAACTGCACTATTGACTGAAAATGGAGGAAAAATGTCTCATACATACAGCTTTAGGAAGGTTGCTAGGCTTTTTAAATGGAGACAAACATGGGTTTATGGAGAGATACCTGATGAATTTACTTCTGTGCTCTTTCCACTGTGTTCTATTGTGATACAAACCAGTACCCCATAATGTGTTATATCAGCTTGGTGGCACAATGGATAGAATGTTGTGCTTGGAGACAGGAAAGCAGTGTCACCCTGGGTCAATCATTTTCTATTTTAGCACCCAACTTGCAGGGTTGTTCTTAGGATCAAATGAGGTAATATTTGTAAAGTGTTTAACACACAGTGCATGGCATGTAGTAGGTGCTACGTAAATGCTTATTCCCTTCCTCATTTCCTCTCCTCCACTCATGACCCTATCTTCTGCATATAATAGGCACTTAAAAATATGTGTTGAATGAAAGAATTGGATCCTCAAAATTACCGTCTGGGGAGATGCTTCTAAACTGGAGAATGACCAGGATAACAAAGTACACAATGACAGACTCTAAAATATATCAGGACTCAGGTCGATGCACTGCCCCATCTTGACCCTAGAGAACCCATGATAAGGCATTGTCTAGTAACAGAAGGAGGCATACAGTGTCAACTCCAGCCAATCTATCAGTTTGTTTTGACTTACCGTACTTTATTATAAGAAAAGGTGCTTGGGGAGGAGGTAGAGGAGAGACTGACATATGACAGTGACATGAAAAAGGCATTTATTGGATAAAACATTTTAAAGGAGATATTACAGCATTTACCTCATAGGACTATATAAAGTGGCTAAGGAAAGTTGTCTATCTGCATGGAGATAGGAATCTAATTACAATTAAAGCCCAATTTGTAAAAAAGGAATCCAAATGGATAACTTTTATACAATTCCCAAGAACCTTGGCTCCAGTTGTCAAGCCATCTAACACAATTCATTTTCAGATAACATTTTAAGGGAATCTCTGATACCCCTGCCCAAGGTGTTCTGGGAATAATTCTCCTTTGAGGAAGTAATAAGACTTTTACCCAGTAGGAGACATGTCAGAAGAGCCAGAGATCAGCCTCACATTTTTTTTATTCTTTGTTATTTAGAAAAAATCTAGGAATGGCCTTTCAATGCTTCAGATCCACAGGTATTTTTTTGCTTCCTGGGTTCCCCTGCTATGCAGAGCTATATTTGCAAATAATGAGAAAGCCCGTACTAAGATTGTCTTTAATTAAATGAACCATGTATTAGTGATTTTGAAGCTTTTTCTAGTGTAAAGGCAATTTGGGATTCCAGGGAAATTTTAAGTAATGTCATTTTAGTCACTATGGAAATTGAATATGTGACCTCAGAAAAGGTGAGGTTATTAAGACTAATAATACTAGGGAAGAAAAATAGTATGAAAGACTGGGATAGAGGTAGGAGAATCCTCATTTCAGATTCCAGTTTGGTTAGCTTCATCTTTATATTAAGTACCTTGATCTCTGGTTCAAAGGGGTAATGAAACACCCACAAATGGGGCAACACGAAAAGCTGTTTGTGCCCATGCCACACTCCGCTCTTCTACCTCCTTGTTCTGTTGTAGTCTCAATGGTGACGTTGCCACCTGAGATAGCACAATCATAGACAAAGAGCTGGAGAGAAGGGACCCTGGAGATCAAGTCAAGTCATTGAGATTTTAAGTGCATATCATGAGCCAGACACTGTTTCAAGTGCTAGGGAAAGAACAGAAAACACATACACACACCACCATGACCACCACAACCACTACCACTACTATCTGGCACAACAGCAATAACACAAACAACAGCCCCTGTTTTCAAAGTGCTTAGTCTAATGGGGCAGACAATATGCAAATGGTTATGCACAAACAAGATATATACAGGGTGAATTGAAGACAGTCTCAGAGGGCAGGCACTGGCATCGGGGGGAGTCGCTAAAGGCTCCCTGTAGAAGGTAGGGTTTTATCTGGATCTTGAAGGAAACTAGAGAGCTTAGAAGACAGAGATAAGGAGGAAGAGAATTTCAGACATGGGAGAGAACCAATGAAAATGCAAGAAGAGAGATAAAGTGTCTTGTTCAAGGAATAGCAAAGAGGTCAGTGTCATTGTATCTACCATCGTAGTGACCCTAGATCCTGCAAGGCTATATCTTCATAATGCAATCTCTGCTAGGCCCCACCAAGTTGGAATGCCATCCAAGATGAGACTCATAATTGACTCCGTGTCTGCCATCAGAACACCAACCTAGCCAAGGTTGGTCACTGGATGAAATTTTTTTATCCCCAGCAGCTTATTGAAGACTTGTCTGCTGAGGAGCAGTGGTCTGTACCTGAAGAGGAAGTAGAGTCCCTTCCCAGGTAGAATCACAGAGGAAGTAACATTGTCTCTGCCTGACTCTGTAACAGATTTGAGGCATCGTTGCCACCTTAGCTAATCTCTCTGCATTTTAGTGGAATCCCAGCATTTATACTTGGCTGCATGCTAACAATTAAATCACCTTGTAGTAATAATAGAAGAATATTCTCCATTTATAGCATATCATTACTCCCAGAAGCTCCAGCGACTTTACGAGAATCTTCTTGTCAATCCTTATAATACCCAACATGGCAAACATTATTATATACATTTAACAGCTAGAAAGACCGAGGCAGAGAGGCTTATTATTGCTAGTTCAACATCATTGTTAAAAGCTTGCTAAGTTCTCGGTCCATCTTTTCAAGTGTTTGAACCCAATAATAATTGATTACTAACTCTCCAACGTGGAACGAATATTCACAAACACCTATTTTATTGTGGCCTTAACACCTGTAGAGATAACCTTTTTAGAAGATTTTTATTTGTCTCCATAATAACACTAAGCAGGCTGCTATGCTAACAACCTGAAATTTCACTGGAGTGTAATTAATGACATGAAGAAAATGCACTCAATAATTCAAAATTTATTGATACTATTCCACCCGGAAAGTTGGCATTGAATATAACCTTGTATTATCTTTCTTTTTTTCTGCCTTTCAATTGAACAATAAAGAACACAAGGCACACTCATTATTCTGGTTTTAAACATTTTGTTGAAATATAGCAGTCCAGATAATGAAAACACAGCATTTCATTACAATGAGATTAGTTGCTCTGGCTTAACCACTGTTCCCCTTTTGTTGAAGGATGAATGGAACTGAACGGTATGCATGTGGACATGTATATGCATAGGTATATAAAATAGATATGGTTCACTTCCTTCAACCAAATTAAACTGAGAACAATATACTCTCCCTATTCCCGCCATTCTCCATCCTGGTTCCAAATGCTCTCCTAGCCCATATCCATACAGAATAATTAGGCTCATAGATTAAGAGTTGAAAGGGACCTTAGTGATCATCTAGCCTAACTCCCTCCTGTTCCAGATGAGGAAACTGAGCTATAGGAGCATAGATTTAAAACTAGGAATGGCCTCAGAGGTCACCCAGTCTAACCCCCTTGTGATACAGACAGGGAATCCAGATTTGAGGAGGATCTTTGTCTTTTAAGTGGTGGAGCTGAGACTTGAACTCAGGCCCTCGGATTCCAGTCCCCTCACTTTTCCCTCCAAACCACTCTGCCTGCTCTGTTGGCCAAGAAGGTCCGTAATCAGTGGGTGACTAGCCTGTGGCTGTCTGTGGCTTCATTCTAAACTATCTGCCTCAAGTGCTCATTTACTGTAGATGCCAAGTGTGGTTTAAGTTAGAGTTATGAGAAAGACATAGGAGAATGGGACCCTAGGACCATCGATTTAGACTTGGTAGGAGCTTTGTGGGTCATCTCTTAGTTCAACCCCTCATATTACAGGTGAGGAAACTGAAGCACAGAGAGGTCTGACCTCCACTCCAAAGGAATCCTTACTATCGGGTGCCCAATAAGGTCTCCAAAGACAGGTTTCAGATGGTTCTAATCATTAGCATTTACATATCTGCTAAGGTATGCAAAGTGCTTTATAAATGTTATCTCATTTGTTCCTTGCAACAACCCTGGAAGGTAGGTACTATTATTACTACCTCCATTTTACAGATGAGAAAACTGAGACAGAAAGAGTTGAATTGACTTGTCTAGGTTCACCCAGCTACTAAATGTCTTAGGCCAGATTTCCTGACTCCAAGTCTGGTACTCTATCTACTGTGCCACCTTCATTAGGTTTCCCTTTGGTGACTCAGACTCACTGCTTTTGGCTCTCCCCTTTGGGCCCAAACAGAGTAAGAATAGGCCAAAGCCATCTTCCACATGACATCCCGTCTGAAACTTAATACAGCTATCATGCCATGCTCTTCTCAAGGCTAAACCTTCTCCGTTCTTTCAAACCTGAACTTTGGAAGCTCCTCAGCATCTTGCCCTCTTCTGGACATTCCAGTTTATCAGCTGTTTTTAAACAGCGGAGCCAAGAATTAAACATGATGTCCAGATATTGTCAAAATCAATCAGTGCCTGGCACACAGTAGGAATTAATCAACGCTTGACCATTGGTTGTTTGACTAAGGAAATAATGCGTCCCTTAACGTTACCCAAAAGCACATTCCATTTTTTGCTGTCACATCCCACTGATAATCCATGTTGAGCTTGTAGGTAGCTAAGACCTCCAAATCTTTTTCTTCTCTTTCCATGCCTCCCCTATCCTGAGCTTGAGGTTGATTTTTTTTCAGCCCAAGTATAAGACAAGGAAGAATGGTAGCCTCTCTTTTGACACCACGTGTCTTTCTTTTGGCTGGGATGGAGAGATGGTCATTCAACTGTAGAGTAGTACTATAAGTCTAGAAGACTTTATAGGTCTCTGGGGAAGGTGGGGCTCATTAGAACATGAAGGAGAGTTGTTTGGACTATTTACAGACTCAGGTTTGAGGCCTTTGTGTTTTCTGTAGGGTAAAAAGCCTGTCCTATATTTGATGTATTGTTAGCCTGAGTGCTTTCGTGAGAACTGATGTCCGGGCATCACTTCAAACTTGATACATCTGAAACCAGCCTCATCACATCCACTTCGAGTAGTTTCCCTTTCCCAATTCCTTAATATCATCCGTAACACGACACACTTGTCCCTCCTCTCAGCCTTAAAAACCTCTTGGAATCATTGAAATGTTTGACCTTTCTCCACCCCCTATCCAACCTTCTCAAAGCAAAATGATTTTGTATCAAACGGCAAGTGCATGGTACATAGCACTTTTTAAAAAAGAGATTTTTCGAAAGCAAAGAAATAATGGCGGGTGATTGCAAATTCTAAAACTCTAAGGCTCATTTACATTACTGAGCTTAAATACATTTCTTGCCTACATCTCACAGGGTGGTTGTTTGGGTCACTATGATAAAACACAATAAACATGTATTCAATGCCTTCTCACTGAATAAATGAATTCAGGGACCTGTGTTGGGCCCTGGAGAGACACCAAGTGGCCTACAATAAGGCCTTTCTACTTATCTCCCTCCTAATGGAAACATGGACTCTGCCACTCATTCTGATAGGCGAGTTTTCACCTTATGTATCTCAGAACTTAGTTTCTATGTTATTTCTGCCTGGACTCTGGCCATCTCTCTCCTCTTTCTCATTCCCCTCCCGCCAGAACTTTGAACTCTTCCCCTGGGATCTTGGCCTCTGACAGATGAGCTTTCACTTTATGCCTCATGCTTACCCCCTTTTCACCACCACCCCTCCCTTTATAGCTCCTCTTTGTGTGTTGTCTTTCCCCATTAGAACTTAAAGCCTTTGAGGACAGGGATTGTCTTGCTTGCTTGTATGGGTATCCCCAACATGTAGCACAATGCCTGGCTTAGTGTAAGTAATTGATGATTTATCTCATTCATTCATTCTAAAGACCCATTCCCTGGCCTCAAGCAAAATACAGTATAGTAGGGCAATAAGACAGAAATATACAAGATGAGAAGCATGTGAAGATCTGTATGAATTGATGCAGAATGAAATAAGTAGAACCAAAGAACAACACACACAATGGCTATAAAAATAGGAATGAAATGATCATTAAAGGATTCCCAGTTCTGAATAGTTGAAAAATTTACAGTGGTTTGAAAGACCAGATAAGCAAACATACCTCCCTTTTCTCTCCATATAGGTGGGAATTCTGGTTACTCAGGCAGAAGGGTACTTTTACTTTCATACTCAATCACTAGTGCTTTACTATATTTTAAAAAAAAAATAAATAAGGAAGGATTTGATTCAAAAGAAGAATTCCTGCTCACTGAATAAGTGAATGCAGAGACCTGTGCTGAGCCCTGGAGAGATACTTTGTAAGAGTGGGGTAGAAAGCAGTAAATACAAAAATGACTATGATTCAATAAGCGTTTCTAAAGTGCTATGTGTCAAACACTGTGTTAAGCCCAGGGGGTGCAAAGAAAAAACAAAATGAAATGAGTCCCTCCCATCTAGAAGTTACATTCAAATGGAGGAGATGACAGGGACTTAAATAGATACTTACAAAATCCATACAGAGTACATAGAAAATAAACTTAATAGGGAAGGTTCTAGCATCAGGGGATGGGAGGGGATGGAGGAGACTGGGAAGGTCTCCTGCACAAATATAATTTGGAACTGACTTGAAGGAGGTAGAGGTGAGGGGGACAGAGCATTCCAAGAATGGAAGCTAGCTAATGCCAAGAGAGATGGGAGATGGAGTGTCGTGCGTGTGTGTGTGTGTGTGTGTGTGTATGCACACACATATATATATAGACACATGCATATATACATATACATATATACACATATACATATATACATACACAAACAGAACTATATTAATAATTGAGACCTGCACCCTCCCCTTAGCATCTTTGTGTATTAGAAGTTTCTTTCCCCCTCCTGTATAACACCTGAGGTAGCATTCCTATGCAGAATCCCAAGAGGAAAAGCCATAAGCATCTCCCCAAGACCTTTGATCCTCCCTGGAGAGGCCAGCTCAAGACCATCCTTCTGGCACTGGATGGAGGGTTAGAAGTGGCTACTCTCCCATAAGCTCATGTAGCTTCTGTTGCTTTTTGTTTTCTTTTGTTTTCTCTCCAGAAACCAGAGGCAGCGCTTTTCTCTTTTTCCCCCAATTATAACTTCATATATCAGTGTCCATCTGGAACCAAACAGTCCCACAGCTCCTGGGACCACAGATAAGACACTCCACAGTCCTCTTGTTAGCCAACCTGGAGTAAATTGAGTAAATTCCAACACTGTATTCTCATCCCAACCGATATTGTGCTAAAAGATTTCAAAGCATAGATTTGGAAGCAAAAAAAGGAGCATCTCTAGCATATATCAAAAATGGTTCTTTTCTTATACAAAAAGGAAATCTGGAAAGCCATATTGAAGGAGCTGCCACACCATTAACCTGTTTTTGAGGCCTACAACACTTTCCTCAAAGCTCGTTATCTAAGGCAGCTAGGTGGTGCAATGGATAGAGGGCTAGACTTGAATTAAGGAAGACCTATATTCAAATTGTGGCTCAGACCTTTACTAGCTGTGTAACCCTAGGCAAGTCGCCTAACATTTCTCAGCCTCAGTTTCTTTATCTGTAAAGTGGAGATAATAATTTTTGAAGTTAGATTTTGGGAGAGCAGTTCAAGTGTGAAAGAATTGACTTAGCCCTTCTCAGGAAACTTGGGAGCTTTATTATGTATTTCCTTAGCAAGAAAGCTAAATGAGACCCCAATATTTAGGGAAATTATGCTTATATAGAGGTTTCAGAATGATGGTGTAGTTTTTGAGGTTTTATGGGGGTTAAAGATTAAAGACAAAACCAGAAAGGATTTTTTTTTGACATGGGATGAAGGAGACAACGAGAATTCTTTATGGTTTAAGGATTTAAGGACAGGGCAGGAGGACACAGGTTAAAAACCAAAGGACAGGGGCAACACAGGATAAGGGACACCAAAGCAATTCTTTCGGTACAGGTTCAAGATAAGGGGGAAAGGACTTTAGGAGGCCTTCAAGTTATAGAATAAGCTAGGGGGCTTCACAGAATATTGGAAAAGCAACCTTTAATATTCTTAACCCTTAGGGCACCATTTGTATCCACATCCATAATAGCACCTACCTCCCAGGATAGTTATAAAGATTAAATGAGATTAACCTCTGTGGAGCTTTAAGATCTATGTAAATGCTAGCTATTGTCTCTAACCAGCTGTCAAGACTCCTGTTTGATAAATACCTTGGCAGCAGGCCTTCTCATTTCCCCCTTTTTCCTGAAGATGCAGAGTGACCACCAAATCATTTATTTGGAGTGGCATCTGCCACCAAGTGTAGGGAATGAAATGAACGGGAGAAACTGATCAAGTGTCCCTCTCATTCTAGAAGTCCCCAAACTAACACAGAGAGCCTTCATTCTAGTTTCATTGGTAAGAGGCCCTAAATTATACAAAATAGGTGCTAAATTAATGCTGTTGGAATTTGATTAGAATACACTATACTGCAAGAGAAGAGGGTGCAAAAGCAAGTGGACCCAGATTTCTTTTGAGTTCAGGCCATACCATATAAACTGATCCTTGATTCTGTGCTGTTAGTTCATAGGGGGGAATCTCTCCCTGTGAAAGCACAAGTACCAAGGCCAAGACTGGTGTGTTTCTTGTCCAAGAAAGGCCAAAGGCAAGTCATTGTAATTGTTGCACTTGTGAATGACTCACCTTGGAAACATGACTTTTCCTAAAACCTGAGATGGCCCTGCAACTCCTCCTCTGGGTCATGGTGAGGGCACCTCTGTTCATGGAAGCTGGGAGAGGGCATAGCCAAGCTGGAAGGGCCACTGGAACCTAGTGGGCTCTAGCCCCCCAAGGTCTCCCCTGTTCTCCATCTCCCCTTCTTGATGCACTGGAAATCCCAGCCTGGAAGGGGCTTTTCGTGGTTCTCACACACCGATGCCCAGCTGGTACAAGGGCATCTTAAAGACTGAAAACTAGTTGGTGAAAAGGTTTTCCTTTCCCTTGGACCCAGGAGGGGATATGTTGTGCGCACACACACACACACACGCATGCACACTTTGAAGGGAAGAATTTGACTGGCCTCGGTGGTATCAGGCTGGAACCTTTGACTCTAGGGTGATGAACTCTGTAAAAGCCTGGTTGAAGAGGGATTGTTAATTCAATTTCTATTCAAATTTGATTCAAAAAGCATTAATTAAGCATCTATTACATGTGAAGTACTGTGCTAAGGGTGGGGGATACAGAGATAAAAATTAAACTGTCGCTGCCCTGAAGGAGCTTCCATTTTTCTCCATAGATTCAATATAGACACAGGAAAGAACAAGTGGGTCCTGATTAGTGTAAATAATGAATCCTGTGAAGATTTCTGACTTGGGAGGTAAGGGGAATAATCACATCTGTGTTGGGAATATCAGCTTGCAGTTGTGTGGAGAACAGATAAAGAGGGAAGACCAATTAGAAGGCTCAGATAGCGAGTCTGAAATTCTCTAAGGTTTTCATCATCTTTGTCAATTGGGCAATGGTGTTACCTTTGGGATGATGGCTAATTACTTCTAACACAAACATGGGGGTAACAAGATGACTTGAAATCTAGGACTTGGGAAATTGGAGAACATTTTACAGCCTTGAAGGGTAAAAAATGAAACCCAAACAGTGAGTGATCCAGGGCTCTCTTAGGGAAGCAAGCTTGGAGGGAAATTTCACAAAAGGATATCAGATATTTACCGTTCATCAAGTCCTCGTATCCCAGCAGGGTTACTTCCACTAAAGTTCCATCTCCTGAGCTGTAGGCTGTCCTTGACTCACAAAGGAGCTCCCAGGGACGGCAGCTCAAAGCTTTGGACAGTTCTGATCCTGCTTCTGGACAGATGCTATTGACGCCATTGAAACCTGTGCACGGGCTGGAGTTTTCTGCCTGTGCGGAAGGCAATTAAAGGCTGGCAGGATGAATGGACTGAGGGCAATATGTTCCACTGTGCAGAGAGAACTGAGCCAGAGAAAAAATACATCTAGCCTTCCCAGCAGGCTTGCTCCAAGGCTATAGTTCCCCGGAGACGGAAGGTGGCATGTGTATACCAAGCAAGCCCTGGTGAGTTTCTTGCCTTACATTAAAAATGACCCATCCAGCCAGCCTTCACTCTAGCCATTTGCTAAGTGGTCGAGTTCCATTGGCATATTAAGATTTCAAGGGAAAAGTGCACATTAATGACTAAACCCATCTGGTTGTAATGTATCAGATCATGTCTCTAGAGTGACGCAGAGATAGAATTAAATGAAGTTCAGAACTGGGCCCCAAGCAGAGTCGGGAATGCCAATGCAAGGAGGTCTTTAAGTGGGTGGGGCCTCAAAGGGTTAGAAGACTCTAGAGTTCCTAGGGAAAGGTACTTGGACATTTGCTTTTGAGGAGGAAAGCAAGATTTTAACTAAACATTAAAAAAAGAAATGCACAGCACTAAGAGGTCTGATTCAGGCATTCTGAAATATTCCCTTGGATTACCTTAGCAGATTTTAAATTTCCATTTGAAGATTTTCTACTTTGGGAAGCCAGCCATGACAATAAATCCTGTTATGCCTGTGGGGGGAATTGGCATTAAAAGCTGTTGATTTCTTGACTATGCCAAAATAATAAATACAGGCCAGTCCATTTAATGAAATGCTTTAAAATGAGATTAATTTTTAAGACTCCACATGTTGGAAATCCACTCAGTGCAGGCCAAAGTACCTAACTCAGACCTTGGAAGCCCGAACTTATGGGCAATAGAAATAACTTTTTTTTTCATGGTACAGAAATTATGGCTCTGAATGACACATCTCAGATAATTCACATCACTCATGTTCACTCACCAGTAAGAAAAAATAAATAAATGAAGCGTAGTTTGTCATCCTGTTATTTTAAGACAGCCCAAACATCCGATGCCCACTCTATGTCCAAATGCTGGAGGAACTGCCAAATTATAACTTTCACAAAAGGCTAAAATCTCCAAGAGATGCAGGGTTAGAAAACCAGGGTCAAAACAGCTCGTGCATGCTGAGTGAGCTTGGGAAAGTCACTTTACTTTTCTGAGTGCAATATACTACTCTATGAAATGGAGGCCACTATGATTTGCTTTCTCCTTATAGGGTTGTCATAGGGATCACATGCAGATGGGACTGTGGGAAAGGACAATGGCCTATCCATGAGTCAGGGGACCTAGGTTCTGGTCCTTTCTGTGACCTTAACATGTCTCCTGACCTTAGATGAATCATTTCCATCTCTGGGCCTCAGTTTCTTTCTCTGTAAAATGATGAGGTTGGAATACGTGATGTTTCCAAGGTCCCTTCTATCTTTGGCATTTTATGGTTCTCTAGTTGGTGGGAAAAGGGAGTAGGCTGGCTATGAAAACAGGTCTATATGAGGAAAGAACTGGTCAGTCCCAATCTCTATGGCTTAACTTTAGAGACATGGGGGATATCTGCCAAGAGCCTCTTCCAGATAGCTGGCTCATCCAGAAGCTGCTTCACCTGGAACTTCATTACACAAGGGAACAATAGCACTTGAGGGTTGGCTACATGAGACGTGAGGTGGTATAATGGGTAAGATGCTGAATCGGCCTGTGCCACTCATTACCTGTGTGATCTTGGCTGAGTAATCGGACCTCTCTGGGCCTCAGTCTACTCCTCTGTCTGTCTGTCTGTCTGTCTGTCTGTCTCTCTCTCTCTCTCACACACACACACCTCAAAGGGAAGAATTTGGCTTGCCTTGGTGGTATCAGGCTGGAACCTTTGGCTCTAGGGTGATGAACTCTTTGTAAAAGCCTAGTTGAAGAGGGAATGCCAATTCGATTTCAATTCAGATTTGATTCAACAAGCATTTATTAGGCATCTCTTATGTTCCTTCCGAATCTGAACCTTTATTTAGTCATTTTTTAGTGGTTCCCAATTCTCCACGACCCCATTTGGGGTTTTCTTGGCAAAGATACTAGCGTGCTTTGCCATTTCCCTCTCCAGCTTATTTTACAGATGAGGAAACTGAGGCAAACAGGGTGAAGTGACTTGCCCAGGATCACACAGCTAGAAAGTGTCTGAGGCTGGATTTGAACTCAGGAAGATGAGTGTTCCTGGCTCCAGACCTGGCACTGCCCTCCAAATATAAATACATGATGCTATGATCTCATATGATCCTCAGAACAATCCTGATAGAACAGTGATGATTATCCCCATTTCACAAATTAATTAAACAGAGGTTCAAAGAGGTTATTAAAAACTTGCTCAAGGACATTAGATAACCAGTGGCAGAGTTTGAGTTTGGACCTGGATTCCAAATAATCTGAAATTTTGTAAGTATCTCCCTATCTGTCAGAGAGTGGAAATAAATACTGGAGGAAAATCAACAGAGGAAAACATATAAACATTGTGAGTAGATTGGAAGCTCCTTCAGGCACTGGCTTAATTTGTGTCTTTGCATTCCTAGCCCCAGGCCCAGGGCCCAGTACATTGTAGATGTTTAATAAATGCTGATTGAGCTGAACCGAAGTAAATTGGAAGGAAAGGAAAGAAAGAAAGGAAGGAAGGAAGGAAGAAAGAAAGAAAGAAGGAAAGAAAGGAAGAAAGAAAGGAAGAAGGAAAGAAAGGAAGGAAGGAAGGAAGGAAGAAAGGAAGGAAGGAAGGAAGCATTAATAAGCAAATGAATGAATGACTACATAAATAAATGAGTGAATGAAGGAACAAAGACAAAGGTAAGATAAATGTAAAATTGAAAGTAATGCTGCAGGGTAAACAAGAAAGGAACTTAGCTCAGAAAATTTGTTCGGATGTTAGCTAAGAAGAAACTATATTTATGTAATTAGTTATATATGTATATATATATTACATATGCATATATACATATACATATATAATTAGTTATACTCCTTTATTTTTTTAAAATCTAGACCTAAGAGGAAAATATATAATTGTATGTATATATGTGTATATGCATATATATATGTATATATATATATATATATATACACACACACACATATTTGTATAATAGTTAAACTCTTTTATTTTTTAAAATCCAGGCCTGAGATTTCATCAGTGTAGGCAACAGGCAATGTGGAAAGTGCCTAACATCATAAGGCCCCAAAACAGCAATTCTTCGCCTGTATTGTGTCATGAACCCCTTAAGCAATCTAGGGAGACCTATGGACTGAACTCAATAGAATGCAAATGCATAAAATAAATACTTGGTATTTCAAAAGAAACCAATTGTACTGAAAGTCAGCTATCAAAATGATTAAAAAAACAACTTTATAGACCCCAGTTCAAGATTCTCTGTATTAGAGAGTCAGCCAGAGCACTGAGAATATAAGTGATTAATCCAGGATCATATAGCCAGTCTGCATTAGAAGCAGAACTCTAACCACAGTTTTCCTGACTCTAAGGCCTGATATTAATCCGTTAGGCCATCATGCCTCTCAGATAGAGTCCTAGCTCCGTCTCTCCTCCCGGAATCATTCGGAGCCCTCGAAGAAGGCATCGATTCTCTGACTAATATGGAGACATTAAGTGTTGAATGGCCATTGTCAGTCACAAGTCCAAGTTTGAGAAGTGCTACTTTCATTCTCTGAGGGGATTCTCTCATCAGAATGTTCCAAGTTGTGAGGCAACTTGACCAATGGGCTGGTGCGCCTAACCAGCTCCTGGCAGGCCTTTCAGGAGGTAGGATTTCCACTATGTAGGTCCCGTTTTAGCTACTGGGCTGTGTTCCTCTTTTAGGTCACATCGAGGCCAAGAAAACATTTTTAATCCAATAAAATAAGCTTCAGTCATTTGTATTTCATCTCTCTTTCTCCCTTATGATAAATTTACAGGGAGCCTTCAGGGCTCCTGTAGTGTATTTATAGGAAAGGGGGTGACCGATGGGTCACTGGGATAAACTCTCTTGGCTTCAATTCACAGAGACTGAAGCAGAACAGCTCAGACAGGCTCAAATACAAAGATGGCCCCTGAGGGCTCTATATTCTTTTATGAGATATTTCTGAATTTCTTTGGATGAGAAAGAAGACTGTTGCCATGCAATTTTGATAACTTCCATCCTTCAGAAGACCTGGGATTTCATCAGTGTGGGGACTCCCTCCTATGAACCAGATCATAATCCTTTGGTGCCTTGGTTGAATGTCTGTGGGAGCTGTTCTGGCCCCAAAGTAACACCCTAAAACTAGTCTGTTTGAGAAGAATCTCTTTGGATTTTGCAGGCCATGAATAGAAGGCAGATAACCTGCCATTAACCTGGTAACTGAAGGCTGCCAAATTACAGCTTGGTGGGACCTGCTGGGGCTTGTGCCCCGCTGGCAAGGCCTGGCCATTGGAGGAGGAATGGCATAATCATTAGAATGCCAGAGTCAATCTGCCAATCAGCAAGCATTAAATCACCTACTATGTGCCAGGCACTGTGCAAGGTGCTGGGGATTCAAGTACAAAAATGAAACAATCTCCACTCTCAGGGAATTTATGTTCTAATGGAAGGAGACACCTTTGTATATCTAAGTATATATAGCATATAAAGTGAATAAATAGAAATAAACACAAAGTTGTTAAATATAAGGTAGTTTCAGAGGGAGGGTGGGCACTGGCACTTGGGCAGTATCAGCAAAGGTTTCATGCAGAAAATAGTCCTTGTTCAGTTATACTTTGCTCTTGTCAAATGACCAGTTTATCTATTTCTTTGGTGACATCACTTAATACTTCCTTGCACACAGTAGGCACTTAATAAATGTTTTGGAAATTAAATTGAATGGACCAGAATGGAATTAAATTTATCATAAGCACTACTAGAGTTGGAAAAAAGGCACTTTAATTTCTTTAGTTGAGGTTTTTTTTAAACTGCCCTATAAAATCCTTCCCCCTGTATTATCAGGTGAACCTTTTGTCTTATGTTTGTTTCAAGTGATGGAAGGAAGGGATGATGGGTCAATTAGAGGAATGCAGAAATCTATACCCGGTTCTAAAATCCACATTGATTAATGAGAGAACACAGAAAATAATAAATGTGAGACTGGCTATTTTGGCCAGCAGAATAAATTTCCTTTTTTAAAAAATCTTGGTCAAATGTCTCATTTATGACTGTTGCACAAAACCAGTCATGATGCATTTCATTGGAGGCTGCTTATCCCAGACTTGGAGATCTCAAATGAACCAACCACATTAGGCTAGCTTTTCAGTGGCTCACCTAATATATCAGTCATCCAAGCAGTCAATGGTTCTGAATCTCTATGGTTGCTTTAGGAGCTCAGGTTCCTAGCTCACTACTGATTTCATATTTTCTCCTTTCATATGTAGCACTAGGCAGAAGGGAGAGGTGATGACTCCGTCTGGGGCATCATTTCAGAAGTGTCAAACCCATCTTCTCCGAAAATGCTTTCCTCCCTATCTACAGGCTAAAAACTGAACTTTAAAATGAGAGATTAATTCCTCTATGTAGGAATAGGAAAATAGCATCTTCTAGATGCTAATGAGGGGCAGCTAGGTGTTACAGTGCATAAAGCACTAGGCTTGGAATCAGGAAGACTCATCTTCATGAGTTCAAATCCAGCCTCAGACATGTACTAGCTGTGTGACTCTGGCCAAGTCACTTTGCTCTATTTGACTCAGTTTCCTCATCTGTAAAATGAGCTAGAGAAGGAAATGGTAAACCACTCCAGTATCTTTGCTAAGAAAACCCCAAATAGGGTCACGGTGAGCTGGACATGACTGAAAACAACTAAACAGTAAAGATGCTAATACCTTCACTTAAACTATCATGTAATTGATTTGAATATATTCCAGCTATACTCACATATTTATGTATTGTCCCCCCTTTTAGAAGTAAGTTCCTGGATGGCAAGGACTGATAAATTTTTCTCTTTCTGTTTCTAGCACTTAGCAATATATCAGGCAAATAATAAACACTTGATAAATCTTTATTGATTGCAGGACACTGAGGCTCAGAGGGGTTAAGCAACTTGCCTGTAGTCACACAGCTAGTAGTTGTTTGGAGGGGAGATTCATTTCCAGACCTTTCCTAATTTGAAGACTCTGGACACTATGTTATCCTATTTCAACCCTTAGAATACTGACCATAAGCTTTGTCATTAGTTTGTTGTTTAAACTGTGCTACCTTAGGCCCAGAACCAATGCCTCAGTTTCCCTAGCTTACAGAACATGACCAGCATCAGCCCTAGGGCCCCACTCAGTTGATTGCTGGCTGGGTATTTGTACAGAAACTACTGATGTTAAGACATCACAAATGCTAACACTTGGTTTTGGCCTATGCAAATTTCATTAGGTGCACATTTATTATCAATGCACCTTTTGTACATATCACCGACGCAGTGAAATGTTGCAGAATTGGAATCCTTGACATTGATTGAGTGGGAATCTGCCTCCCGCTGACTTCCACTGTTGTTTCCAGTTCTGCCCTCTAGGACCCTCTAGGGCCAAACAGAACAAGGCTAAGCCCTCATTCTCATGTCAGGTCTTTGGATACTTGAATCTAGCTGTGGCACACCCCTTGAATCTTTTTTTCTCCTGGCTAAACATCCCCAGTTACCCTCTCAATGATACCTTGTCTGTTGTACGATCTCTAAACTCCCTTATGGCCCTAAATCTATGATCCTATGGCCAGGTACCATGGCTTAGTGGCTAGAACCTCAGACGCTAGCTACACGCCTTTGAGTAAGTCACTTGGCTTCTCTCAGCCTCAGTTTCTTCATCTGTAAAATGGCTATGATGCCTCATATTTTTGGTGTAAGGATCAAAGGTATCCACCTATGTGTTATACAAACCTTAAAGTGCTATAGAAATAAGGGGCAGTTGTTATGACCATCTTATTACTCCTATATAAATTGAGATTTCCCATTGATTCCTCTAGAGATAACATCATTTCCTGCTCTAAACATTCTCTGTTTTTGTCTGAAACAGGTAAAGAAGTTGCTGTCCGCAGTGAGCATTTAGCAAACGTTTGGTGACTTGACTCGATTCAGAGGACATCAAGCCCAACTCCCTCATTTAACAGATGAGGAAAATGTGTCTCAGAGAGTTTAAGTGACTAATGATAGGTTACACAAGAAGTAAGTGACAAAACCAGTGATGGAACCCAGGTCCTTAGCTCCGAATCCAGCACTTCTGCCTATGAAGCCCAGTGATGGAAGAAGAAAAAGCAGGGACTGCACATGAATTAGTTCCTTTCCAAGATCTCCTTTACTGGATGCCAACATCAGGGGAGTCAAGGGAAGGAGAAAATCCAGCATCATTGGGTTTCTGTCACTCCGTCCCAGTATATACAGTCTCTCCAGCTGAGTGGGGCAGTGAAAGCCAGTCTGCAATTTCCAAGGTAATGAGGGGGAAACAGCTCATTAAGATCACCCAAAGCCCAGAGAATGAAGGCTTTTGCCTAGCCCCTAGCCTCTAGTGTCAGGACAGTGGACAAAGGCTTCAGCACCATGGGCAGAGGTAGACAGCTGGCAAGAAAGCTTCCAAATGGCTCTTGAGTGGAATAAACTGTTGTATTATAAGTTCTCATTGTATCTCAGAGAGAAAATGAGAGGTGTTGTTTAGAGAGAGGTGTTGTTGTTTTGTGGTGGCCAACTCTTTGTGACCCCATTTAGGGTTTTCTTGGCAGAGATACCAAAGTGGCTTGCTATTTCCTTCTCCAGCTCATTTTAAAGATGAGGAAACTGAGGCAAACAGGGTTAAGTGACTTGCCCAAGATCACACAGCTAGTAAGTGTCCAAGGCAGATTTGAACTCAGGTCTTCCTGACTCCAGGCCCAGCACTCTATCCACTGCAGCGCCACCTAGCTTGCCCTTTAGAGAGAGTGCTAGGAGGGAAATTGCTTCTGCTTTAAGCATAGGTCTTTTGATTTTTTTTGAAAAACTTCATTTTCCAAATACCCATTGGAAAAAATGGCTATTTCTGTGTCTAGAACCTACTTTAAAAAGTCAATCAAAGGATTTGTTAGAGAATGGGAACCTGGAAGCCCTCTAGTCCAAGCCCTCATCTTACAGAGAAGTAAACAGCTTCAGAGAAGTTACAGAGCTTGCCCAAGGTCACACAAGGAGCAAGGAACAGAGCCAAGATTCATAGGATGAGAGAGAGAGATTTTGAAAGGACCTTGGGGCCATCAAATGTAATTGCCTTATTTTACAAACAAGGATGCAGATTACTGCCCACTCATGCCTGCCCATCCCAGGCACCTTTTGTCCTTATCCTCCTCTATGTTGTCACCTGGGGGCCTTCTTCACTTTTTCTTCATCTCATGAGAGTCCCAAAGAAATATATGAGAAGTCTGTCAACTAACCCTCCTCAACACAAGATCAATCTATTTTTTTTAATCAGAACCTCAAGTAATAAGTGATAAGGTAACATTGGGAGAGTGTCCTTTTACCACAACTCAAATAAGATGCAGGCACATGACCTCAAACTCCTCCCAGAATGTGCCCTGTGGCTATAACTCAAACAGTGACAGGTACTTTTATAGTTATAAGGACAGTAGTGGAAATTTGGTACTAGGCTTTTTTTTCAAGGTACCAAAATCTCTCATTGTATATGAGGTTCATATCCCAATTTCCCCTACCCCCCATCCAAACTGAATCTTCTGAGGTAAACAGAGCAAAGCAGTTATGCAAAATCTATCAAAATAGCAAGCTTGTCTAAAATGTGTATGCAGCACTCTGCTCCCATAGTACCCCACTTCTCTACAGATCTGAGGAAATTGTATTTTATAACCAGTTCTCCTGAACCAAGGTTTTTTCTTAAGTGGAATTGTTACATAAAACCCCATGAAAGTATTTTTAAAAACCTTTATCCTAGTGTCGCTATGCCAAGAAAGGATATTACTATAAGGGTTTTGTCTTTGGTGCAACTACATTGCCTTAAATTATTGTGTTGTCATCTTATTTGCTTGTTTGCTGTTTGTCAGTGAGTTTGTTCTGCCTTGTTAAAAGTGGGCGAGTATGGGTAAATATGTGGCTCTTTGTTTTAGAGAGAAAGGGAGCATGGCACTGCAAATGAGTATTGGATGAAGGGTCAGAAGAGTTGGGTTCAAATCCTACCACTATCACTTCCTATTTAAAAATGTAACATTAAGCTGACCACTTAGCCTTTCTCATGCTCAGTTTTCCCTTCTGTAAAATGGGGGACAGGGTTGGCTCAGATGATCACTGAGTTCTTTTTTTTGCTCTAAAATGTTATCTAAAATGCATATTTGCTTGTAAGCTTATTAGAGTAGGGATTGTTTGATCACGTGTACTTATATCACCAATACCTAGTGGGGCCTGGCACACAGTAGGTGTTTAATAGATGCTTGTAGATTGACTGAATGCTATTAAGTTTATAACGTAAATGATTATTTTTGCTTTGTCTAAATGACAGAAAGATTTGGGACTTAGACGACCAGTCTCCATTTTACCCCACCTCCACCCCCATCTGGCTGTGAGTGCTCTCTGTCTGCTGAACTCTCTCCCTTCCTTCAAGACCTTAACTTGGCAGG
Organism: Trichosurus vulpecula; assembly: GCF_011100635.1. NCBI lineage: Eukaryota > Metazoa > Chordata > Mammalia > Diprotodontia > Phalangeridae > Trichosurus > Trichosurus vulpecula. The sequence continues at coordinate 33,752,837 of NC_050582.1, forward strand.
GACCTCCTCTGGGAAGCCTTCCTTGGCTCTCCAGGTGAAAAGTGCGATTCACCCCCCAAATTCCCACGGCAACTTGCCTCACCCTGGGGCCTGCTCTCACCTCACTCTCCCTGATATTAGAGGCATTTGTGTAAATGCATCTCTGTATCTGAGTGGAAGCTCATTCTGTGTAGCATCCAGGCCATGAGTGTTTTTTTATTCACAGAGCAAGGGAGGGAGGAGACATTTAGGAGTTTCCTAGTGCACATCGAGGCAGAAGACCAGCCTTGAGTCAGTCCTCTGGATGCCATTTGCCAGTGGGGTGGCCTTGGGCAGATGATCTTCCCTTTCTAGGCCCCCTTCCCTGGCCTCTGAAATGGGGATGATAATACCCAAACAGCTGTGTGTACAGGGTTGTTCTGAGGTCAGGATTGATAATGATAATAATATAATATTTGATAATAATATAACCCATTATTACATCCCATGGTAAGGTTTACAACATACCTTCCATATGTTCTCTCACCTTAACCTAACAAGTGTCTCATGAGATTGGCCTCCTGGTATTATTCTTCATTATACAGATGAGGAAACTGAGGCTCAGAGATGGTGAGTGACAGCACATAGCTACTAAGTAGTTTAAGAGCCTGCCGAGTCCAGCACTATCTCTGGAAGACCCTGCTGCTTCTCAGCCAAGCTCGGGAGTTAGCACATGGCAGGGTCAGAGCATCCTTTAGACCTATAGAAATGCAGAGCTCACATGACAGGGTCTATGGAGTTCAAACTTGTTTCTTTATCAAATGCATCAATAAGTTCCTGCGGAAAATTCCAGGCACCTCCTGCATTTTCTAGCTTCGTGACCCTGAACAAGTCTTTCCACTGCTGTGACTGCTTCCTTGTGTGTAAAATGCACAGGATGATACTTTTCGTAAGTCTTGACGTACTACAGCAGGTGAATGAATCTTTGTGTTTTTGAGTACCAGTGACAATAAGCAGAAAGCACAAGCACTTCCTTGATGCTTGTTGACTGACCCTATGTGTAAAATGAGGAAAGGGCCCATGGTTTACAAAATCCTGACCTCAGAACAAGCCTGTGCACACAGCTGTTTGGGTATTATCATCCCCATTTCAGAGGCCAGGGAAGGGGGCTCATAAAGGGAAGATCTGCCCAAGGCCACCCCACTGGCAAATGGCATCCAGAGGACTGACTCAAGGCTGGTCTTCTGCCTCGATGTGCACTAGGAAACTCCTAAATGTCTCCTCCCTCCCTTGCTCTGTGAATGAAACAACACTTGTAGCCTGGATGCTACACAGAATGAGCTTCCAGTCAGATACAGAGATGCATTTACACAAATGCCTCTAATACCAGGGAGAGTGAGGTGAATGCAGGCCCCAGGGTGAGGCCCCAGGGTGAGGCAGGTTGCCATGGGAATTTGGGGGGTGAACTGCACTTTTCACCTGGAGAGACAAGGAAGGCTTCCCAGAGGAGGTCCCTGCCAAGTTAAGGTCTTGAAGGAAGGGAGATAGTTCAGCAGATAGGGGCTGCGTGTTTGGGAAGCCCATTGAAGGGGCAGGGGCTAACCTGAGCAAAGAAAGGAAGGAAAGAAAAGAAATAACCATTTATCAGGGGCCTGCTGCGGACCAGGCACTGCCAATTATTTTATAACCATCTCATTGGATTCTCATAACAACCCTCGGAAGAGATTGCTACTATTATCCTCATTTTACAGTTGAAGAAAATGAGGCATTTAACCTGGGCAAGCTTAAGTGACTTGCCCAGGGTCACACACCTAGTAAATGTCTGAGACCTGTTAAAGTTTGGGGCACCACACTTTACGAAGGAAGAAACAGCATGGGGTGAGGGTAGGGAGGGCTGTAGTTAAAGCCAAAAGACCAGGGTTCAGATCCTGGCTCTCCCGTTTCTACCTGTGTGACCTGGTGTATATCACATGACCTCCAAGGGCTTCAGTTGTCTTATCTATACGAGCCAAGCTCTAAATGTGTGAACAGCGAGCTCATTATAAAATTGAGAGCATTCAGAGAAGGTCAGCCGCAGTGAAAAAGGATCCCCATTCCAGGCCTTGAAGGATGATTCAAAGGAAGTGGGTATATTCCCTCAGAGAGCTGTCTTCCTGAAAGCATGCTCTTAATGGCTACATAGCAACGCAGGCCTCCTAGTCAGGTGCTTTAAACTGCTTGGGAATGAATGAGGATCACCAGGAACAAAGTAAAGCATGGCCTTCCCAATTTCTCTCTGAGGAATATTTAAAATAATGAAACATCGACCTTTGGAGGTAACCTGTGGCCCTGAATGCACTGTTTATCAGTCCTTGGAATAGGCTTCCCCAACTCTGAACCAGCCCCCTTCACTCTCCCTTACAATCCCAAATTGCTTCCCTTCTTCTCCCTGGTAAGAGATAACGAAATAAAAAAAGCTGCCATTTTGCTTAATGTTTTCTATACAAAGCACTTTTAATGTGTGTGGGTTCTCCAGGGAATCTTTCTTCACAAAGACCACCTGAGGCAGCCCATGAAAGAACTTTTATTATCTGCATTTTGCAGATGAAGCCACTGCTGGTGCTGGGAGGAGGAAAGGGGGACCCAGGGTCCCCTTTGCTTAGAGTTGCAAACCACAGAACTTGGCTGGGCCTCAGTTTCCCACCTCCTAGCCCAGTGCCATCTCCAGGACGACATCAAGAGCTGTATGTTTGTCAGAGTTCTCCTTCTGCAGCACGGGGTCCAAATGAGGCACAGGCCTTGCTCAGGTGCAGAGCATAACAATCCCCTTTCTTGCTAATTAAGGCAGAATAGTCCTCATCCTTTGCTTTTCTTTCAACTGCAGCCAGCTACAGGAAACTCCTGGCCAGGTAGTTTTAGAATCTTTTCTTTCAACTTAACAAAGTTTTTCTCTTATTCTGTCTCCTGTCAAATGTTCTGGGTGACTTGGGTCCTTGGGATTCTGTTTAGCTCACAAGGAGGCTTTTCCTCTCTAGGTTTAGCCCAAGCAATCACTGTTGACTGAGCGTGCTTTGTAAAAGATCAAAACTGTTTTGTCACATTATCATACTGAATTTCAGTGTAACAATGGAAAAGGAGTTTCACTGTGGGGGTCTGTAGAAATAATGATAAAGTCACTTCTGTTCCTCACTTCTTTGAGCTTTACCTGAATAATCTCTGGTCTGGTCCCCCAACACCGACCCTCTTTTTCCTAGATTTCCTCACCTTGGAGAACGCCTTCTTAATCCTGCTTCCCCTTGCAGCCTTTACCTGCCCTGTTTACAAAATGCTAAAATCGCCCGCCCCCCAAAGAATTTCCTAAAATTTGAAGGGAGTACCTGGTGAATAGAGAAACTCCATTTAAATGTTTCCAAAGCATTTAGCTAACCCTAACTGGCTACAAGAAAGCATTGTTTAGCTATAATTAATTTTTGTAAAAGCTTCTGTCTACAAGTATTTGTTGCTCAAACAAATGTCTGCTATTGTTTATTGGAACAAATGTTCCTCTTGCACAACCTTTCTGGTGATTCAACCCATCTTTCAAATTTCTTGTTTGGATTTGCTTTGATTGGTCATTTCAGCATTTTGGAGCTGGCTAGCTCACTTCACTAATTGCAGAAAGAGCAGATATTTCTTGTTGCAATTTATGCTACTTGTTTGTTGCATTAATTGCTTCAGAATTATGACACTATGAGCTTCAGAGTGAGTTATAGTATCTGGAGAAAGTAAACTGTGCTTTGGGGAACAGGTTAATTTCTTTTTAATTGAAAGAAACTCCAGGATAGATCAGTGACATAACACATTACATCTCGAACCAGTAGCCAAAATCGGAATTCAACAAATAACTCATCTCTCAGTCTATATTTTGTCTAGAAGAGGCAGTGTGGCTTAGTGGATAGAGTTTTGGATTTGAAGTGAGGACAACCTGAAGTTTAATCTGATCTCTGAGGCAAGACACTGTATGACTAGCCAAGCCTCTTACCGTAGAGGATGTCCCAAAAGTCTTAGAGCAGTTTTAAGCTTTAATAGCTTAATTGGATTAGCATTCTCTAAGAATATTTTGCAGATTGCAAATCTGTGCGGGTGGAAGAAATTCCCACACCTGGAATTTCTTGTGTTGATGAAGAGTGGCTCATTTGTATAATTTAAATGTACTGAAGTATTTTATTTTTCACCTTTCAAATGCAGTTTTGAATTGTACAGCAATTTCACTCTTGTGGATCCCCTGTCTATTATCTCCTGCTACGTGGGATGGGTTATCTGCATTTAGTGTATGTCTGTGGCATGCTAAAGGAAAAAATAGAATTCAAGGTCTAATAAATATAATAAGATGGGCGATGAAAAGTGAAAAATGGCCATAGGATAATATTCTCATAGATCTTGCTTAGGAAGGGACCTCAGAGACTATTGGGTCTGATCCCCTCATTTTAGTGCCAAGGAATTGAGTCCCAGAGAGGAAAAGTAATTTAGCCAGTGTCACACAGTAAATAACAGAGCTGGATCTGAAGCAAGGTTTTCTGACTCTAAATCTGAATTGGTCTGGGTTGTCTATATTCAAAGGTCCTAATGTTATAGTAGGGTGGCAGTGGATAGAGCACCAGACCTGGAGGTGGCACTGTAGTGGATAGAGTTCTGGGCCTGGAGTCAGGAAGACCTGAGTTCAAATCTGCCTTGGACAATTACTAGGTGTATGACCTTGGGCAAGTAACTTCACCCTGTTTGCCTCAGTTTCCTCATCTGTCAGATGAACTGGAGAAGGAAATGGCAAACGACTCTAGTACCTTTGCTAAGAAAATCCCACATGGGCTCATGAAGAGTCAGACATGACTGAAATGACTGAACAACAGCAACAACAAATGGTATAGCAGTATTCCACTACATTCATATGCTACAGTTTATTCAACCATTCCTCAATCTTGAGCCCATATTTTACTTCCAGATTTCTGTTATTAGAGATGATGCTAATATTAATATTTTTGTTCACATGGAACTTTTTAGTGTTGTTGTATTGGTAATTAAGGTGGGGCTTTTTTTTTACAGTTTTAGAATGCTAAATTAATTGTCTATAAGCTCCTTGGGATATAGCTTAAAATCTGCTAACATTGATTTTGTGACATTCAAAAAGTCTTTATTAAATATTTACTATGTGCCAGATGCTGGGCATACAAAAGGAGATCGGTCAGGCTGGGGGCAGATAGGCCAGACATACAGATATGTATAATACAAGGTAAGAAAGTGATGGCAGCAAAGAACCATCCAGACAGATGTTGTAGAAATACTTGAAGAGTATCCTCTCAGCTGGGGGCTTCAGGGAAGGCCACACAGAAGAAATGGCTGCTGAGCTTCGAAAGAAGAGATGGGCTGCAGAATGTGGATGGAGTCTTTCTCTGGCCTGGTGAATAATCTAAAGGAATTCATGGAAGTTCCATCATAGGATCCTAGGTCTAGAGCCTGGGGGGAGCCTAGAAGTCTTGAAGTCCAGTCCCTTAATTTTGAGATGAGGAAAAGCAAGGGTAATAGCAGCTAGTACTTCTATAGGCACTTTAAGGTCTAACAAAGTCCTTTCCATAAGTAATTTGCCCAGGTAGCAAGTGTCTGAGGAAGGATTGGAACCTTGGTCTTCCTGATCTCAGGTCCAGTGTTTGATTTACTGAGCTGATTTTAAGGAGATAACACGCCTAGTTCAGAGAATGGCTCATAGCCCAGTTTGGCTAGGCGATAGTGGATAAATATATATAGTTAAAGTGGAAGTGGATAAATGTGGAAAAACTCCATAGAGAGAAATTGGAATGGAAGTATGGAGAGCCTTTCATGTCAAGCCAAGTAATTTGCATTTTATCCCAGATACAGTGAGGAGCCATTGAAGATTCTTGAGCAAGGGAGCAATATTGTCAGACACTGTGCCTTACTTAAGAAGATTCTTTTGGAATCTGTGAGGCTGGATGAACTGGAAAGGCTCAATCAATCAATCACTAAGCATTTATTTAAGAGACAGGCCCAGATGTGCTGGGGGATAGAAAGGCAAAGTGACGCAGTTCCCTCCCTCTGGGAACTTACAGTGTTGCTGGAGGAGAGAGCATGTACATACTGGCATGGACCCACTAGAGGCAAGGTGAGCTGGCTCAGGAGGAAGGCCCTAGTAACTGGGGGATGGTGAGGGAACGAAGAACGGCCACCGACGGAAGGTAGCCTTGAAGGGAGCTAGGGATGATTCCCAGAGATGGGTGAGGAGAGAAACTGGCTGCAGGAAAACCAATTCGGAGGCTACTACAATAGTCCATTTAAGATACAAGGAGTCACCAGTTGCTTTGAAACCCTGGGACCTTGGATCACTTATATAACTTCTCCAAACCTCCTTTCCCCTTGTCTAAAATGAACAATTCAACTCTACAGTGCCATTCTCTGCCCTGCCAGTGTCTCAGAGTTATTTTCTGGGGTCTTCATTCCTTCTTACATGTCATTCACTGCTCACAGGAAGGGTTGGAGTAAGGAGATATCTTCTACCCCCAACCCCCACCCCATGTGGAAATCCTCCCTTTGACATATTTGAGCTTCTACCCATGGTTAACTGTGCAGCAAAACCCGAAGAAACAGCTCTCTTTAAGAGGATGAGACATTTACATGATGCCAAAACATTCAGATGCAAAGTGGGAAATTTAGTCAGTCATCTCGATGTTTTGTCTACATAATGCCAGCTGTCCAGATGTTCAGTGTCACGGAAGTGATTGATTTCTTTGCTTTTCATCCAGATGTGTCCTTTTTTCCTGCTGTATGGAGACATACTGAGTTGTCATAGAAGGGTCCCTTTTCTAATATTGTACAGGCCTACTCAGACCGTTGGGGAATAATCAGAAAAATCAGGAGTTCAAGAAATACCCCAGTGAATATGGCATTTTTTTGCAAAGCCTCTAGAACATACGGAGAGGATCAGTCATTCCTTGCAAGGGATGCCAATATGGCTATTATTTTACCTGCTTTCATCAACAAAGAAAATGAAGTAAGGAAAGAAATTGAAGTGAACTTTATTTCAAATGATCAAATTACAATTTGATATCATTGAGTATTATATGGTGTTTCCCATGCATGTGTTAAAATTAGATAAGATCTCTTGATAGACACAACCACAGGGAGAATTGTTTTCAAATATTCTGTGAGTCTCAATATCGGGCACATATATACCTCACTTTGCTCTGTTGTCACATTGAGAGGAGAACGCTTTATAAACCTTTGTAAGCCCATTGTAAAATGGACAGTAGAGTCATTTCTTAGAATGAATTAGACTGATGCTAAAATATCATGGAAACTTCCCGTAGTGTAACTGGAGAAGGAAAAGAAGCATGCTTTCTTTGGGTTTTCTTTCATATCTGTTCCAACCCTTAAAATACAGGCGAGGGCTTCCAGTTTTTGTTTGGAGGGAGGGAGGAGAAGTGCACAGATTTTCAAAAAGGATGTAATCCTATGTTCCTTCTCCCTTGTTTTTGCGAGTGAAAGCTATGGAAAAAATCCCTCCAGCTGTTTGAGCACATGTTGATAAAAACACATCTCAATGTTACATTTTCTTCTTTGTTTAATTATCTTGACTGAATTGACCACAGACTTTTTGCATTTGAGTCACGAAAAGAGATAGCCAGGCGTAGGGGAGAGAGAGGGTTGGCCTTGGAGGCAGGATGACTTGGTTTCAAGCTTGTTTTCTGACACATACTGGCTATGTCACCCTAGGCAAGTCCCTTAGCTCCATAGTGCCCCAGGCAGCTCTCTGAAACTACAAGTAACAGACACAATCTGCTTTGGTGGAGGGAGTTTCCATGCCAGGAGTTCTCCACAACAAATCACAGGATCCTAGTCAATTTATTGAGGACGTAAAATTGATAAGAATTTGCAGTTGATTGGACATGGTGGGGAGGGGGTGAGTGAGAAAGAAAAATTCAAAATGACTCCTAGGTTACAAACCTGGATGACAGAAGAATAGGGTGCTCTCCACAGAAATATGGAAATTGGAAGGAGGAGTGGTCTTTGGGTGATAAATGCTGTGGACATGTTAAACATGAGATGCCTATAGAATATCCAGGTAGAAATGTTCAGCAGGCAGTAGAAGATTTGGGACTGGAGCTCAGAAGAGAAATGAAGGCTGGATCTGGGAATAAACTGCATATAAATCATAGTTGAATTCATGGGAGTTGGTGACATGACCAAGGAAGAGAATGTTGAGAGAGGAGAGATCCCAGGATAGGATCCTATTTACTGTAAAGAAGACAGTACATAGATGATGAACCTGTAGAGGAGTCTAGTTGTAGGGTTCTATCTAGATAAAGAGGTCTTAAACCAGGTACTATAGAGCCTAAGAGGTCTAGAGATAGATTTCTGGGGCTCTGTGAAGTTGGATGGGAAATTTTTTGTCTTTAGTTCAATATTATTAGTTGTTTTTGTAATCCTCTGTATTTGTTTTAGAAACATTATTCTGAAAAGGCTTCACCAGATTTCCAGAGGGAGTTTATGACACACAGAAATTAACCCCTGGTCTAGAAGGAGGAAGTGGTCATTGGTGCCAAAAGATGAAGAGGGGTGAATCAAAATGAAGTTTGAGAAAGGGCTATTAGATTTAATAAAAAGGACATCAATGGTGACCTTCAAGGGGTGTCTATTGTGGTGAGGTCCCAGGTTATAACGGGTTGAGGAGTGTAAGATGAAGAAGTAGATGCATGATAAGGCAGCAGACAAGGAGTCAATGATTAAAGAGTTTATGATCAAAGGTGCCAGCTCATGGAGGAGAAAGGAGGGAATGGAATCAAGGGCACATCAGAGGCACTGACATTGATTGTCAAGAGGGTTGGGGAACCTCATCATCTGGAACTGGAGGAAAGGAGGGAGAGTGAAATTGGGGCGCTTTTGAAGTATGGAATGAAAGAGGAGATAATATTTGTAACAAATGGCCTCTCTGGGGTCACAGGATCATAGAATTGGAAGGGTCTTCAGTGTTCATCTAGTCCAACCCCTTTATTTATAGATCTGATCTAATAAACATTCATTAAATGTCCACCATGAAAGATAATCCCTTCCCTCAAGGACCTTACAATCTAAAAGGGGAGACAACACACAAAAAGGATCCAGGAAAATGAGGAGACAGAACACTAGGGAGACCGGGGGTGGGGGAGGAATTTTGTTCTGTGGAACAGAAAGAGCAGCTGATGCAAAGTGGAGTGAGCTGAGAGTCCAGCTATAAAGGAAGGCACTCCATCCTGCAGCCCTCTAGTCAGAGGAGAGATGAGGCTGAGGGAGGTAGTTTCGGTCACATCTTGAGTTAGCAGCATGGTGGTGAATTTAGAAGTGAGGAGCTCATCTTGGGAGGGATGTCTTATTCTTTGGAGTTGAAACCAGGCAGGGCAGCAAATGCAAAGTGGAGGAAACAGGCGTAAGAAATTTGCCCAAGGTCACACTTTTGTGTGTAAATAAGCATCAGGGGTACGATTTGAACCCATGTCATCTGACATCTCAGCCATTGTTCTTTTTACAATCTACTTTAAAGGTTATCTAGTCTAACTTGCTTGATACAAATGAAAAATGAAGTCGCTTGCCCAAGTGGCCTCCCATGTAAAGAAGCTGGACCTGAGACTCTGATATCCAGTCAGGTGTTCTTCCCCCACCACCATAACTGGTCCCTTTATTAAGGGAGGGGCTATTAGACTTAACAACTATTAAATTTAGCAACAAAGAGATAATTGTTAAGCTTTCAGAGAAATTTCTGTTGAGTGATGGGAGCCAAAAGTCATTGGCACAAGTGTAGATAGCTTTTGTTTAGGAGTTTGGCTGTGAAACCAAACTGCCGTGGGACAGGAGGTCAATCCTTCTTCCTCTCTCACAAAGTGGGGAATGATGAATTTATTCAACTACCTGCCTTTGGAAATCGAGTAATACTGCCCAGGCAACCTTCTGAGAATAGAATGGAACTTTGTGAAATGATAGCTTTCTCCCTCCGCCTCAAAAGGGATAAAACCCCGGAAACCCAACAGTTTCTGGAATTGAACTGAGAAAAAGGGTCTACTTGAAAGATTTTGAGGAGTGAGAACTATGGAAAGCTTCTGCATTTCTCACTTCTTAATAACAGGTCTGGGCAAGCTGAGGCTCTCTGTTTTCTCTTCTTTACGCAAGTGTTCATCTGCTTGGATTTTTACCTATTCCAGGGCTTCTATGGTTTGAAGGTTAACCTGCTGGATATGTGAAGGAAAATTTGTAATTAGCAGGGTCCTCAGTGGATCTGTTTGGAGGGTAATGCCTTTGGAACAGCTGGAAAATCCTTGCCTGGGGAAGAATTTCAGCACTGTTCCCGTTATTAACGGTTAGGCAAAATCTGATATTGAAGGGCATACATGTGTTAGGACAAGTATTTCGGAGAAATTGTTAGAGGAAGCAGCACAATTTATGGGCAGTAGGTGACCTAAGTATTCCTAGGTCTTGAAGGTTGTATAACATCAGGGAATGTTTGGAGCTTGTGAGAACTGACAACCATGATATTGCCATGAAGAATAGGGAAGAAAAGAACAGTGGATGGAAGGAGGCCCAAGAAGTAACCATAACTATCGATCAAGTGAATCTAAAAAGAAATTGTATAGGAGAGGGGATGTGAGAAAACAACAAAAAGCCAGGCATCTACTCCAGGGGTCTCAAAGGTAGAAATACACCACATATACCAAAAAACAGCATATCACTTAAAACACTTTTGCTGATGTCTTTTTATATCACCTTGATTTTTGAATGTATCTTTCCCTCCTCAGAGTCCTCCTTTGTAACAAAGAATTAAAAAGAGGAGGGAAAAGGCATTAATTGAACAATAAATTGAACAATAAATGGACTAAGGACAATGTATGCAGTGTTCCCCATCCATAGTTCCCCACCTCTGCAAAGAAAGGAAGGAGGTATCTTTTCTCATCTTTTCTTTAGGTCTAGGCTCAGTTATTATACTTTTTTTAGAAATAAGTTTTTATTAATATCTTTAGTTTGCATATCAATAGGTTTTCTAAATGTGTGTCTCCACTTCCTCCTCTCAGAGGGTTGTCCCTTATAACAAAGACTTTTTAAAAATAGATTAAAACAATTCAGCCAAACTAACCAGTATGTACAAAGTCTGATATTATCTGCGGAGTTCCACATCAGTAGTCCCTCTCCCCGCCTCTCTGTACAGAAGCAGAGAGAAGTGTCTTCGGATATTTCTTTTTCACATCCAACATGGCCGTTATCATTTTATATGATTCAGTTTCAATTGTTTTGTTATTGTCTTTTACAATTCCATTGTGCATATGTTGTTTTTCTGGTGGTTCTCACTCTTCTTTGCATCTGTTCATAGAAGTGTTCCCATGCTTCTCTTCATTATATTTATGAATTTTTATGGCCTACTAATATTCCATTATATGTGTTACATTTCAGAACTTGTTTAGCAATTCCTATATCAGTGGACATCTACTTTATTTCCATTTCTTTGCTGCCACAGAAAGTACTGCTATGACTATCTTGGAGTTCATAGTGCCTTTCTGATTTTGGTCTCCTAGCAGTGGGATCTCCAAGTCAAAATATATGGGCATTTTAGTCTCTTTCTTTTCATAATTCTTGGTCATTATGATTATACATGGCTCTGTTTCTTTTTTGTTTTGTCTTTCTACTATCGTTGAAGAGATTGTATTTATCATTTTCCTGGTATTGCTGGCTTCCCTTTATATCACTTCAACATGTCTTCCTATGCTTCTCTGAGTTCTTCATGTCTTACCCCTGATTGCTTAGCCATTCTCCAACTGATGGGCATCTCTAGTATTTTTTTTGTTAAAATAAAATAAAAACAAAAAAGTACTGTCATAAATATGCTGTCATATATTGGACTTTTCTGTCTTTTACCCTTTGGGGTATAGGCCTTGCAGCAACATCTCTGGGTCATAGGGTATAGGTATATCCATTATTTCTTTACCATAATTCCAAATTGCATAGCAATACTTTGTATAGTAGTAGAGAAGTAGAAACAGAGTTGGTGCCCCTCAGTTGGGAAATGGCTAAGCAAAGAATATGAGCTTGAAAAAAATGTTTTGCTTAACTCTGAGCTTCAGTTTCCTCGTCTGTAATACGACGGCATTGTACTAGATTCTATAAGATCTCTTTAAGTCCTAATGTCGAAGTGGTCCTCTGACCACCTGCATTTCATGATTTGAGCTTCCCAAGTATAGGCCTAGCCTAGGCTATTGAGAGTTTAGTCAATTTCTCAGGAATCATCAGGATCATATTTTCCATATCTTCATCTGCATTCTTTTCATTCTCCTCACTCATTTGGACTATCTGGATTAATTCAAGGTAATTCTGTCATAACTTCCTCTTCTTACTTGTGGGACGGAGAAGTGTGAGGCTTCTGTGTCTATCCGGGAAACTCTCCACAATGATTTCAGGAACGAGTATTTGGTGAAATAGATCTGTTTTTGAGAAGCTTTCTATGTGGTCATATGAGGTTATGTATCTGAGGTTTGTATCCTGAGGTTTTGTTACCCTGCTCTGTGACTGGAATCTCAATTGTCAGTTTATCCTAGGTTGATCAACCCCTGGGAAAAACTAGTTTGCAAAAATCACTGGAGACTGACTCATATCCAAAAGCCATGTCTGGGAGATAAAGGTCTTTGGAGCAGAGAAGTTTTACTTGGGAAACAAAACTAAGATCAGAAGTTTGCTTGGTGAATATTTGGAATCAGAAGTAGGCTTGGTGCCCTCCAGCTCCTGTCCAGCTTCTCTCTTCTAAGTCACCCTTTATACCAAGTCATCATGCCTCAGACTATATCAGCCCCTGCAAAGGTCCTTGAGTGTTTCAAGAAGAAAGCCTGCAGGCATTATTAAAACCTAGAGACTTCTGAATATCTCCCTTCCTGAAGCATGTGGCCCTACCCACAGCAGTGCACAAATCACATTTTATTGAGAAGTGTGCATTGAACATTTCCAACTATATTCCTAACAAGCAATCTTTTTAATACATACTTGAAAGTATTAAAGAGAAAAGCAAGAAACTGCCCAGAGGAGAAGGAAATGGTACAGTGATAAGAACCTTTGACAAGGTGTCAGAAGATATCCTTTCAAGGCTCAGCTTTACCATTCTACCATGTAGATCTGGGACTAGAATGGATTTAAGAGATTATTGAGCATAATCCCCACATTTTACAGGTGGAGAAACTGAGGCACAGAGGGTTTTTATAAAGTGATTTGCTCACAGCTGTTAAGTGTGTGAGGTAGGATTTGAACCCATATCTTCCTGCTTCCAAGTTATACGCCCTATCTATCATTCCATGGCATTTTTTTTACTACCAATGTGCCCTTAGGCTACTAGGTCACTTTACCTCGATGGGCCTTAACTTCCTCATTTGTAGGATGAGGGGGTTGGATTAGGTAACTTCTAAGGTCTCCTCAAGCTCAGACACTGACTCTTTTAATCATAACAGCGCCTCCTAATTGATCATCTTTATAAGCCTGAGTTTTGGTCCTGTCGGGTTTTAAGAGGCAAGAAACATTTCTATTCTGCTTTCTAGGTTGGTAGCCTTTCTTTGGCTAGTTGTGGCTGTCTTCTTCCTTTCTTTCTCACATAAAAAGCAGGAGGGAAGGAGGGAAGGGAGGTGGGTTTGGATCCTGAATTCTCCAGTCCTCTCCCAGTTCTATCTGGGATTATTTTTTACCTTTGGCCAATACACGGTTCCTAACGAGACAGCCAGGTGGCAAAGTGGCTGGAACATTGGACTTAGAGTCAGGAAGGCCTAAGTTTGAATCTTCCTTCAGACACTCTCAGTGGGACCCCTGTTTTAGCCTCAGTTTCCTCAACTGTAAATGGGGATAATATTGGCATTTACCACAGGGTTACCTCACGGGGATACGAGGATCAAAGGAGGTAATCTTTGTAAAGATCTTTGCAAACCTGAAAGCACCGCATAAATGATAGCTATTATCATTAGTCGATGGCTAAATCTTAATAAAATACACTTAGACACACACACACACACATAAAAATAGAGAAATACCAGACAATGTTATTTAAACGAGGACCAGAAAGCATTAGTATTTACTGGAAAATTTGCTAGATTTAGAAGCAGAGGACCAGACCTGAATTCAAATTCTAGCTCTCCTCCTGTGTGCCCCTCTTTTGGCCTCAGGTTCCTAATCTGAAAGATGAGGGGATTGGACCTCACGACCTGAGGCTTCTTCTGCCTCTAAATCTACAAAACTCTGACTTTGAGGAAAACTTTGCATTAGCTCAAAACAAGAACAATTTCCTTGGCATGGTTTTTCTTTTTTCCTAGAGGCACATGCCAGTCCCTTTCTGTTTTAGTCAGTCATTGCATGAATTTGTCCCTGATGGGACCTTGGAGATCTTGCTGTCCCCAAACAAACAGAGCCCACCTAACCTGGCTGACCTGGCAACAAGCTTCACTGACCTTTGGTAGATTGGTTCTCAATAACATTTGACTTTTGAGCTCATCCTCAAAGCCTTTCCAGCTTGGCAGGACCTACCAGAACTTGCCCTGTGTTGGCATAATCTTTACCAATCTATTTGCCACAATGAGGGACCAGAGTAAGACATCTGTGGAGGTTGTTGCTTGATAAAACATGCAAAACTTTTGAAAATAACATCACTGACACATTGAAAATATGAATTTCAGCTACAAACCTAAAAACAAAACCACACATGCATTTCTGCAAAGAAAATGTGATTGGCTTCCACATCAATGCCTCTCCTAAGCCCTGTTGGGCTTATTTCAGAGGAGATTTCACAGACTAGTGGCTTTGAACCCCCAGACATGAGGATAGAAAAAAGGAAAAGCAAAAGGATTGTAAAACTTGTAAGCTTGCAAGGTCACTGAAAATGGAAGGACTATGAAATGAAAAGGGAAGATGGGGAAGAAGTAGGGCTGTGGTGGACATCAGAGGAGGGAAACAAAGCTAGGAAACCCAGGCCCCATCTTCTTACTGTTGTTGGTGATCCTTCACTGCCCTCTGGGGAAAGGAAAGGAGTACATAAATGTGACTTCTTTGTTAGATGCCCAGGAGGGAGTGGGTACTGAGCCCCCTCAGCTAATAGCACCAGCTTGTGTACACAAAGATGGGAAACACCATTTATTTTTGAAAAGAAATTCTCACTGGAAAGTCTCCAGGGCAGTGATCAGGGCCAGTAAACAAATACTTTGCAATGGCAATTAGCAGTGAGAATATTCAGTAAGCCCAGAGGACTGAGGAAACTCAGACTCAGGAAGTATATAGCTGGAGAAGGGAAGGTTCCAGTGACCCACTGAGGTCAATGGACACTGGCACGTGATTCTTCCAGTGCCAAGAATGTAGGTTCTAAACACAATTGCCTCTTCTAATACCTGATATCCACTTCTGGTGATTCACATGGGGAAAAATTATGCTCCTTGAAGGAACCTAGAACATATTCTATAGAGATTAGGGAGTCCTGTGAGAGAAACTGAAGATTTGGGGATAAGTGATTAAGGAGAAAGGCAGAGGCTGGGGGGCTACTTGTTGTTCAGGTTAGACTCAGTGACCTCTAGAGTCCCTTTCAATAGCACCATGATTATTGTGGTCTAAATTGTATGCATGTGAATTTAACTGTCCATTCCCCAACTTTGGTTAAATGGTCAGGGGGAAACTCTGTCCCTGAAAATCAGGAGGAGATCCATTCATTTGGAGTTCACAGTCACTTTAAGTCGATTTAGCATTCTAGTGGGGCAGCTAGGTGGCGCTGCAGTGGATAGAGTGCTGGGCCTGGAGTCAGGAAGACTTATCTTTCTGAGTTCAAATCTGGCCTCTTACACTAGCTGTGTGACCCCGAGGGAATGTCATTTAACCCTGTTTGCCTCAGTTTCCTTATCTGTAAAATGAGCTGGAGAAGGAAGGGCAAACTACTCTAGTATCTCTGCCAAGAAAACCTTAAATGCAGTCACAAAGAGTTGGACATGGCATTTTAGTGTTTCCCAATATATGATTTTTTCTAGAATTTTCATTTCAAATCAACTTCAAACCAATAAATTGGATTACAGCTAGGCCCCAACTAGTGCAGATAATGAACCCTATGACGTGGTTGCATAGATTTAAATTCACACTATCAAAAGTTAAAATTATGTAAAATATGTTAATTGGTTCCAGTTCATTGGAAACATACAATGTGAATTCAAGTAATTCATTCAAGGACTCATATTGGTATTAATTGGGACCTAGGTGAATACAAGCCATTGAGTTAGGAAGATGTGGGTTCACATCCTTCCTCTGACACTTATTACCTAAGACCCTGGGCAAGTCCCATGAAGTGTTGGAGCCCAAAATCCCTTTAGGACTTTGCTAGAGAGTAATAGATATTCAGTGTGATCTGTATTGGTGGACAGTGCCCTCCCTGATGAAATTACTGATCCTGCAGGTATCAAAGTATGCCATAGGATTCATTTCTGGGCATTCTGTTTATTTCTGGGCATCAGACTTTAGGAAGGGAGTGAATAAACTAAAGTATTCCAAGGAGGGCAATGAGAATGGGTAAAAGCCTGGAGGCCATGATGTCTAAGATTCAGAGATGAGGGAATAGAAGCTTGAGTGAGGCTGGATTTATCACAATATTATATATTTAGGGCTGGAAGGGACCTCAGAGCTCATCAAGTGTAACCCCATTACTTAACAGGTAGGTAAACTGAGGCATGCAATGATTAAATGACTTTCCCAAGGTCACCTAGCTATTAAGTGTCTACAGTAGGATGTCATGGAGGAGTCTCCCAATACTTGAAGGACTGTTCTATGAAAGAAGGATTAGACTTCTGCTTGGCCCCAGAGAGAAAAACTAGAAGCAATGGGAGAGAGCTGAAGAGAGGTAGATTTTGTTTCTATGTAAGGAAAAATTTCCTTATAACTAGGGTTGTGCAGGAACAGAATAACCATGGTTCTGAAAATGTTGCCCATTTCCAAAGGTTTTTTTATGGAAAACTGTATGAGCGCTTGTGGTCAGGAGGGAGATCCAGTCCAGAGACCCCTAGAGAATATCTGCCCTTTAGCAGATCTTTTGTTCATTTGGAAGTTGGGCTGTGGAGGTGGCAAGAGGGATGGGTGCAGAGGGGCACAATATTATATCTCTATTCCAAATAGCTAAAAGGTAATGGGATGCCATCCATAATTTCCCTTTCAAGGGCTTCCTACCAAGATATCTAGATTTTTTCTGCATAAACTTTTTCAGTCTGGTACAAATCAGGATGGAGGGATTTTGAATTGTAGTCAATGTCAACTGAATATACAGTGTTTGTACTTTAAAAATTTTTTTTAATCTTTGCCTCAGAAGAAAAATCACCTGTGGACAATATGTCCCAGTCATCTCCTTTCCCATGGTAGGTAATGTAATGGTTGATTCAATCCACTGGCGAGTCATAGGGGACCACACATCACACAACGTCAGCCCGGCCATTCACAGCATCTTCTCTGACAGCTCCCGTAGCGCACCTTGTTTTGAAATGATGAAGGTATCGCTCCGTGGAGGACATGAATATCCAAATTACAAATATGAAATATGATTCTTTTCTACGCCAGACATGTTTTGGAGTGAGAAAGATAGAATTATTGCACGGCTCAGGGGATTGTTCCCAAGTAGCCCCTGATGGGCTGCTTGTGTCAGGCGCTCTGTGCGGTGCTTGGTGATAAAATGTGACAGGACAGCAGCCGTAGCTCACGGTGGTGATTCAGGAGGAAAGCTCTCTGCACAGGAGCAGAAAAAGACAATGCATTTTCTAGCATATCAAATAAAACAAGTCACTGGTTTGGATTCATTTTCCAAAGGTCCTTTGCATGATGGAAAGTATGATGTAAAATCCTCCCCCTAGAAATTAGGCCAGAATACATTACTGGTTCCTTTTCAGGGCCCTCTGCTTTTCACTTATGCCACTGGGCTGTCATATTTAGTTAATACATATTAAGCACCTACTGTGTACACTTATCCTTCTTCCTCGGTACTATAAATATTTGTGCATGTGACTTAACCTGCGCACAAAATGTGACTAGAAGGTGACAAATGTGTAGGGCTATGAGGATATGGAGCAGAGAGAGAGATCACTTCTGCCTGGGGAGATCGAGGAACACGTTTCATAGAGGAAGTGGCCCCCGAGTCTGACCATGAAACATGGTTTAAAAAAAAAAACTGGTGGAGATTGTTGCTGCTTATATTCTAGTTACTGTGAATGGGAGGGTGGGGGAACACGTAAAATGGTGATGTTCCAGTAGGGTCAGTCCTAAGTTTAAATACAAGATACCTATAGAAGCATAGATGTATAGATAAAGATATGGAAATATATACAAAGGTACATGTATTACATGCATGTACTATATGTATATAGGATGATGTGTCTCTCTCCTTCAATCCACTGTTTACATCACACTTGTTGGAGACAAGGTGGCCAGGGTTAGGTTCTTGACTGGCTTTAAGAATTTGAAACAGCCAAAATACCACATATACTTTGCGGGTCAGTGGAAAGGGGGCAGGAATGGGTGACACGAGGTTCAGCAATGGAGAAATATTTTCTTTTCATTGGACTATGGAGTGTGAAGGAGAGTAACTTTCAGGGAGTCTGAAAGGCTGATTGGAGGCTGTTTTTGAATGGCTTTGAAAGCTTTTGTAAGGAGCAAGGCCTTGACCCTCTTGACCCCTGGAGGCTGTCAGAGGTGCACAGATGCATGTGTGAACTTTGTGATCAGAGTTGTTCCATTTATGTGGGCTTAGTGGTTGAAATCTATCATTGGCACTACACACCAGAAAATGTTAAACTGTTCTCAAGATTGACAAGCAACAGCCTCTGATTATGTAACACCCAAATCATTGAGGTAGTGTTTATGTACAATTGAAGATAATAAAGGAAAAGGAAAACAAAGATTTGGTATGCTTTTTTATTTACCTAGAATGACAAAATTATTTGCATCCCATTAATTTGTATTTAGTCAGTGTCATTAATGAGACTGTTTCTGTGCTTGAGTTATTTTTATCTTCATTAGGATGTCAGGGTTAGCTAGACAGATAGAGGAGCATCAGCCAGGGCCACATAGGATAAAGATTAATACCACCCCCCCCCCATTCTCTCATCCCTCTCTTACTTTACTGTATTCCATGCATATGTCACTCCAACCCTGCCAACCCCTTCCATTGCGACCCCTGGGATTTCTCTTCCATAGTGAACTTGTCTTTATCCTGGCATTCTTTTTCTCTTCATCCTGCCATCTATATTTTCCCTCACATAGACTGCCAGTACCCCGCTGATGACATTACTTCTCTAGTCCCCCTCTACACTACTGTCTGTACTTTCACTCACCCTAAGCCTGTGGTGGAGGTGAGTTGGAATAGTTTTCTTCTCACTGCCTTTCATCAGACTCTCCCTTATCACAATCCCTCAGTGGCCTCCCCTTTATGAACATTTTCCACTTATCCAAAATGATATTGGCTGCTCTGCACTGGCCCTGAGGCATTCGCCCTCCTTTCTCAGGGATGGCTTACCATCTTCTTCCTCCTCCTAGCTCTTGTCCTTATACTAGAGAACTTTACTTTTCATGATGATGCCCCTATAAACTCCCTAACCTACAAGATGCTCAGGCTCCTTAAATTCTAGGGCTTTTTCTTCACTTTCCCTCAGCCACACTTAGAGATGGTCATAACCTTGATCTTGCCACTCCCCATAAAATGTTCTACTTCCCTAATGAAAAAACATGATATTCCTCAATCTATCTGATCATAAGCTTCTATGTTCCACGTGTTCCTATCCCTCACTCCTCCTAAATCCATTCTTCACCTACACAGAGACCTCTGATCTTTTTAGCTCTCAGTGGTTTCTCAGGTTATCATCCCTGTTCTGACTTCATTTCCTTCCCTTTATAATTTTGACCCTAAATTTAGCCAATTCACCTCTATCCCGTCCTCTACCCTCAAATCCTTTGCCCCCTTATCTTGTTGCTCCTCATATCCTCCCAAATCTCAGTGCTATATTATTCTCCTCTATCTACCTCTTCTTCTCATACTCATGTGCTATTGAATAGAGCTGGAAGAAGTTCCACAATTGTGTTAACTGGGTACATTGTAAATCCATATTGTCTAACTTCACGTGGGCTCTCACTACAGCAAGGCAATGTTTTTAATCCCTCTCTAAATTATTTCCTACCTCATTCCCCACCAAAGCTTTTCCAGACAGTCTTTTATTTCTTTAAGCTTCTCACATCTCTCCCTTTCCCCTTTTTCTCAGCCAAAATATTTACCTCTTTACTGAGAAAATTGAGGCTATCTGAAGTGAGCTCTCTCTTCTTCCCTTCATCTCAAAGCATCTTTGGCATCCTGGAATCATTCCCCTTTTTCTCTGTGGAGCCTTTCCTGCTCCCCTTGCCTATTACTGCTCTCTCTCTTCAATGACCTTGGATTGAACTACTTGGTATTTCTTCCTTTCACATTTATTGTAGATAAATTTCTATACAACTTACTGCCTCTTCTTTTAAAATATTCCCCTGTAAGGAGGGATTGTTGCATTTATTTTATTTGTATCTCCAGTGCCTAGCTGAATGCTTGTCCCAGGCAGTCTCAGCATTAAAAATGCTCATTGATAGACTGACCCACGTGTCAAACTCTTGAGGCTGCTCTTTTTGAGCCTCAGTCAGTTCTTGTCCTAAATCCTACCCCTTCACTCTTTGATTGAAGAAACAGTGACAAAACTCAGCTTGCTTGGCTGCACTGGACTAGGGCGTAACCTAGCACTGGGGCAAGTACTTCATTCTCTGCCAAGGAATGACTCAAGCTCAAAGCCCATTCAATTCTGTAATGATTTCGTAGATTCATAGGTTAAAAGCTGGAATAAACCTCAGAGTTCATCCCAGCCAACCCATTCATTTCACCTCTAAGGAAACTGAGGCCCAGAGAGGGCTTGCCTAGTGCAGTTGCACATGGAGTTGCAACTGAGGTCTTTCTGACTCCAAATCTAATGGAAGTGTTTTTTTTTGCTTATCTCTAGAAAGAGGAACTAGGAGCTACAGCGGGCCTTGTAAAGGCAGGTTTAGGTTTGGCCTAAGGAAAACCTTTGTAACACCAACATACCTAGCTAAGTGGACACCCACTTTTGCTCAGTCCTATGACTAAGGAAGGTGCCTTGTGGGGTTAATAAATCACTGTTAGTGTTCTGTTCACAGACTTCCACTTGGGGAAGGAATATTGAAGGCAGCAGCCTAACAGCATCACAGTGACACCTGCTGAGCTCCGCATCCCCTCCCTTACACAGACTGCTGAGCCACCTCCTCCCCCACAATATCTTTCATTTACCCTGAAGATACTGCTAGGGTTTCTAGGAATTGTTATTTGACTCTTATATTTGTATGAAGGATTTCATTTCACCCTATTCTCACAATTTCATTTTTAGCCAAGTTGTGTGTGGGGGTTGGGGAGTGGGAGGAGATGACAGGGCCACCCTGAGTAAATTACCAAAAGTTTTCCACTTCGTGATTTTCATCAGGATTTTTCATCCGGTGGGTTTATTGCAATGTCCTTATCCAGAAGTTGTTGGCCTCCATTGCTCCTTGTTTTCCTCAAGGACCAGCTTATGTGTTACTTTGAGGGAGACTTTCTTTATCCCTCTTTTTTCTTACTCCCTCCACAAATTACTGTGTTTGTACACATACACACACACACATACACGCATATGGAAGGGGAGGAAGAGAATAAACATTACCTACTATGCGCCAGGCACTGTGGTAAACACTTTACAGATATTATCTCATTTAATTGTGTGTGTACATACAATGCACACATACATGTTGCTTATACATGCACAACACACATGCATATATATGTTTGTGTGTATACATGCATGTGAATATGTTTATATATATCGTATTCCCTAAGATAATGTAAGCTTCTTCTTGGCAGGAACTTTTCATTTGACTTTGAATCCCTGGTTCCTAGCAAATTCCTAAATGCTAAATGGTTTGGTTATAGGTTTACTACAGGTTTACTACCCAGCTTGAAAAAGTACCCTGCATAAAAATTCCTTCTTAGAAATCCTATAGTTTAATAACTTCATAAGACAGTATTTTTAAAAAGAAAAGATCAAAGTTCTCTTAGCGTATCATTTGAAAATCTATACCTTCGGGTGCCATTTGAAGGCATCTAGTCATTTGGCTGTTATTCATCAAACTCTTTAGTATGCTCTTACAGAGAGTATTCTTTAAGACAAACATTTCTCAAGGAGTGTTATGAAAACCGTATGACCAGAAAACACGTATCATTAAAGCCTGTTAACACACCCATCCCTATATGGAGCTCGCAGGCACAGAATAGGGGCAGTTGCCTAGAACTCGGACAGTGACAAGATGACAAACATGTCAGATGGGTTTACCGGGTTTCTAATTCAATTTCTACCCAGTCCCCAGCAATGCTTTGGGAGGCATTCAAGATCTAAACAGTTTAGAATTTATGCAAATGAATCAAAGAATTCAAAAAGAGAAAATTAAGCGGCTTACAGAACAATTTCTACAGACAGCAAAACCCTGAAAATCAACATACTTTTGAAGAAGTTATACAAGCTAAGCTTTGATGGGAAACACACTGGGTCTAGAACCAAGGGGGTCTGGGTTGGCAGCTTTATTCTTTTCACTTAAGACCTGGTTTTTTGGGAGGGGGAGGGGCATAAACCTCTCTGTCTCATCTTTGAAATTATGGTACTGAATTAATGACATCTGATGTCCCATCTAGCTGTAAAGCCAAGATCTTACAAATATCAAGTCAGCAGAGGTGTTTGGAAAACTTGCTAAATGAACTGGTATCATACTCAGGTGACTTCTAGTGTGGAATATATTTCGAGGACATGAGACATTTAGAATGATCCTATCAGCCAATTAAACCTATATGGATACAATTTCCTTTAAGTTAATTTTTATTCAAAGTTGCATGAAAAGTTTAAGGAGAAAGTAGTTGTTCCAGAATTTTAAGGCTAGAGTCTTTATGCCACAGAGTCACTTCATAAATCGTTACACTTGGTAGAGACGATTTGGGTGGCACAGCCCAGATCCACTTAACAGCAACTTCTCCCAGAGTGTTGTATTCCCTGGTTCCCTGCGTGCAGAACAGTAGTCAGGGAATTGTGAGGCCCTATTTTAATGCTGCTGTTCTCATTACACGTGTCAAAGGCTCCTTCTTGGATCTTCTCATAAATCCCCCTGGCTGTATTGATGAAGGCTGCCTCTACATTTGATGATGTCTTTGCTGAGGTTTCCAAGAAGATAAGTCCATGTTCTTGGGCAAAGGCTTCTCCTTCTTCTGTTGTTACTTCTCGTTGGACATCCAGATCACTCTTGTTACCAATCAGCATGATGACAGTTTTGGAGCTGGAATGCTGACGGGTATCACGCAGCCAAGTCCTCAGGTGAGTGAAGGTATCTCTTCGGGTGATATCATACACCAGCAGAGCCCCGGCGGCTCTCCGGTAATAGGATCTTGTGATAGAATGGAAAGATTCTTGCCCAGCTGTATCCCAGATCTGGAGCTTGATTTGCTTGCCATCGACGGATACGAGGCGGGACCCAAACTCCACACCGATGGTCAGGTCGTGCACAGCCTGGAACCTCTTGTCAATGAATTGCAGCAACAGGCACGATTTGCCCACCCCTGTATCGCCAATGATGATATACTTGAATACATAGGCATATGCCATGGTGACATCTACCCTTGGCTACAGCTTCTGTCAAGTTAATTGGTATATGGTTAGAAATTCTTTTCAACTTTAGCTCTGTCTATTCCTCCCCCAGTTGCCCTCCCCTCTAGACATTCCTAAGTATGTTGTTCAGTTGTTACCAACTCCAGGTGACCCCGTGGATTACCATGGGGTTTTCTTGGCAAAGGTACTAGAGTGGTTTGCCATTTCTTTCTCCAGTGTTCCTTGAACTCTGATTTTCCTGACTCCAGGCAACTTAGCTGTATACATTCCTAAGTATGGCCCCCCTCCAACATAGGATTGAGGCAGAAATTCACTTGTTTAGGGACCCTCTTCTGACTTTTTGGCTCAACCTCTTCCTATCTTAGCCACTCCCTTCCCTTCCCCCCTCCACCCCCAGCATTCCTGGTAGTATAGTCCCTCTACAATCAAGAATAAAGCCAGAACCACAAGTAGTTAGGAACTCAGATTTAACTAAGCCTCTTAGCTACACCTCTTCCTCCCACCCCCCCCACCCCATCCCTCAGCTAGAGGTTACCAAACAACAGGGATTCCACAACAGAGCTAGTTGTGTGGCTCCCACAAGGTTAATGAAACCTCTTCTGGCTTTAGCTCTACCTCTTCCTGCCCCAGCTAGGTACTCAAAGGAACAGCACTCCCACAGGAAATATGTGAGAATGCAAGGTAATGGATGGAAGCTGTGCCTCCCTCCCTAACTATAACCTTCCCCAGTTACCCCTCAGCTAATAGCAATCCCTCCTCACCCACCAGCCCTTAGTAGAATTCTTAGAGACTGCTCATGCCCTCCCATAAGTCTTAGAGGCACAATGGACTCACTGAGAAAGCACCTGGACAGGATTAGGATCCAAATGTCATGAGAGGTTCAGCCCAGTGTGAGCCCAAGGGAAATACTGAATGATCAAATTGTGGTTGCTGGTGTGACTCTGCCCACTGCCTATGTCACAATGCCCAGGAAGGTGGGGGTGTGGCACAACCTAGTTGTGACAGCCAAAATTTTTGTTGCCAAGGCTACCTATCACAACCAACCTTACAGATTCAGTTTTGAAAGGAAGCCTTTTATTTGATTTTAGGCTTAGTTTTGGTTGATGGTTTGATTTGCACATCAAACATTACCTTCATTTCTAATATATTCCTTTTCCCTCTCCTCAGAGGGTCAGGCCTTATAGCATATTTTTTTTTAATAAAAGAGTTCAGCAAAACTGACTAAATAGGTCAACTAAGTCTGACAGTATATGCAATGATCCATACCTGTAGTCCCCCACCTCTGTCAAAAAGGAAGGAAATTTCATTTTCTGATTTAGAAGAAAGTGTTTCTACTTACGAAGGAAGATTTTTTTTTTGAATTTTATCATTTTTATTTAATATTTTAGTTTTTGACATTGATTTCCACAAGATTTTGAGTTACAAATTTTCTCCCCATTTCTACCCTCCCCCCCCATTCCAAGATGGCATGTATTCTGATTACCTCATTCCCCAGTCAGCCCTCCCTTCTGTCACCTCGCTCCTCCCCCCCCATCATCTGCTTTCCCCTTACTTTCTTATAGGGCAGGATACATTTCTATGCCCCATTCCCTATATATCTTGTTTCCCAGTTGCATGCAAAACCAACTTTTTTTTTGAGCATCTGCTTTTAAAACTTTGAGTTCCAAATTCTCTCCCCTCTTTCCTTCCCACCCACCCTCCTTAGGAAGGCAAGCAATTCAACATAGGCCACACATGTATCATTATATAAAACACTGCCAGTATAATCGTGTTGTGAAAGGTTGACTATATTTCCTTAGGAAGGAAGATTTATGGTTTCCCAAGCACGTTTATTAGAAATTGCACACAGTGCTCTCTTTCCACTCTGTGGGCTGTTGAAATCATATGCTCTTGTGGTTCAAGGTCTCTTCCAGCTCTCTTTCAGGTAAGCTTCCTCAGATACACCCTTTCCCGTATGCCCTGCTTCCCTGTGGCTAGGAGAAGCTTTCCTCCCTTGGCCCATAAAAAGAGCCTAGTGTGACCCTCTCCTATTCTACTGTATCTCACTTTGGATTTGAATCAATGTATGTGGCAAGAAATTACCAGAATCACAGCTGAGGCAGGAGGCCCCCAATTCCAGCCTAGACCCAAACAAGAAGCTCCCCTATTAACTCCAAGAGCAGCTGACATAAAGTCTTAGAGCAGGGGTGGGGAACCTGCAGCCTCGAGGCTACATGTGGCCTTCTAGGTCCTTGGGTGTGGCCCTTTGACTGAATCCAAACTTCACAGAATAAATCCCCTGAATAAAAAGATTTGTTCTGTAAAACCTGGACTCAGTCAAAGGGCCACACCCAAGGACCTAGAAGGCCACATGTGGCCTTGAGGCTCCAGGTTCCCCACCCTTGGTCAAGAAGGTCTGGATTCAAATTCTACCTCAAACACTTAGAGCAGCATGACCATAAGTAAGTGTGGGTGGGGGGGAGGGCAGTAATAAGCAATTATATAGTGCCACCTGTATGCCAGGCACTGTGCTAAAGTATTTTGAACAAAGATTGTTTCATACTAAACTGGTTAATGTCTATGAGCTCTACTTTCCCAACCTATAAAACTGTAACAGTTCCTGTATTAACAGTCTCACAGGTTGTTCTGAAGCTTAAATGACAATGTATATAAAGTGCAGAGCACAAAGTGCTAGATGCATGTCACTTAATATTATGAATTTTCAATATTAATACTAATAATTATTAACTATATTTAATTAGTTAATATTAGGGCTGTTAGGTGGCACAGTGCATAGAGTGCCAGGCATGGAGTCAGCAGGACTTGTGGTCAAATCCAGCCACAGACACTTACTGGCTGTGTGACCCTTGGCAAGTCACTTTACTCTGTTTGCCTCAGTTTCCTCATCTGTAAAATGAGTTGGAGAAGGAAATGGCAAACCACTCCAGGATCTTTGCCAAGAAAACCCCAAATGGGGTTACAGAGAGTTGGATGTGTCTGAAAAACGACCACAAAGTTATTAATATTATTGACAATGTTAACAACACTACGACAAGCAGTCACCCACATTTTGTTAGAAAACCTCCAGTAAGGCATGGATGCACGCACATGTGTATGCTTGTCTCTGTGTGTATATCTGACTACCCCCATGGCAGCCTGTGAAACTTTTGGGCACTTCCCATTGTTAGCCCTTCCTTATGTCAAGCTTAAAGTGGCCTTCTGTGAATACTATGCAGTCTGCCAGTTAACATTGAAGGGCCTACTATGTGCCAAGCACTGTTCTAAGCACTGGGGACACAAAGAAAGGCAAAATAGATCCCTTGCCCTCAAAGAACTTACATTCTAATGGGGGGAGACAAACACTTGAAGAATCTGTTGAAGAACAAGATTACGCACATGCATACACAATGCATGTGAGTGTTTATGTGTCTGTATGTGAGCGCATAAGACAATGCATCTATACACATGTATATACTGACAGTACATATATTCACATGTGTGTGAATGTGTATACATTTATAGGAATAGAGAGCATCCCAGGCATTGGGAATAGCTTGGAATGCTACTAGATGAATTTTGCCTTCCCCAGTATGGATGCTATTCTAAAGAGATGTTCGACAACCACAAAATCAAGACACGGGTAGAATTACCCAGTGCCTGTGTCAAAACTGTGGAGGTTTTGACACTAGCAAACCAGGCATGGCGCCAGCTGGGTTTCTGCACTTCAGGGCCTCCCTCGTCTCAACATTGCAACGTTCTGTCATAGTAGAGGGGAAGAGGAGGCCGCAGCAGCTGCCCCCTTTGAGCTCAGCTCCCAACTGCCCGCCAGCCTGCTCACCCTCCTCCAGACCCAATCTGGAATCCAGTTTTGTCCCTTGTTTGTTATATAGTACATGACACGTCTCTTGTTTGTTAACAGATTTTAGCAATTAGTAGAAAGGTCAACTGGGGCTGGAGAAAAAGCATTAGCCTAAGAGTCAGAAGACTGAGCTTCTATCAGGCAATCAATGGGTGTCTATTAAGTATGACTTTGTGCTAGGCATTGAGGGTGCAGATTCAGAAATGAGATGGCTCTTGCTCTCTGGAAGCTTAGCTACGACTGGGGTGGTGTGTGTTCACAAAGAAGTAGCATTTAAGTTTTCCCTTGTAAAATCCTGACTTTAGACTTAGGTATGGCCTCTTCCACCTCTAAAATCCTGTGGTTATGTGAATGATCTCATTGCCCCTGAACAAGTCACCCTTTACCAAGAGCCTCAAATCAGCATAATAATGATAGTCTGGTGGTGGTGGTGGTGCTAGTAGTAGTACTAATGAGCGAAACACTGCACATTTGATCTGTCTACCAGATAGACAATATTATCGCCTGAAACTGAGGCACAGAGAGGTTAAGTGAGTCACCCAGGGTCACATAGCTTTCTTAGGTGAAGTAATTTCAATTTACCTAAAACAAATTAAATGTGAAAATACTCAAGTGTAAGAGAAGGGTAGGAAGGGCAAAAGGTTAAATGTTGAATATGATCCTATGAGACCATGTACAAATCATTCCCCTTCTCTCTGCCTCAGTTTCTTCATCTGTAAAATGAGAAAATTGAACTAGATTACCCTTGAGGTACCTGCTAGCTCTAAATCTATTGTCCAATGAAGTTAAAGTGAGTTCTTCTTTCACATCATGGACTATTGAATATTTGAAGACAATAATATGTCCCCCCCCAATCTTCTCTTTACCAGGGTTCACTTCTCCAAAGTGGCATATTCCTCTCTTTGGCTGTGAGTTCCATGAGAGCGGTGTGCACCTTCTACCGTCCTTTTTCATCTTTGTATTTTCCCAACCCTCCTCAGTGCATATGTTTGTTTATTATTGTTTAGTATTCTGTGTTTTCATCAGTGGGGAAATCCCAGTGTGAAAATGTCTACTACAGATGAAGATCAGCATCTCACCTAAAGCTTGGAGTGTTCACATTGTCTGGGGGCACTTAGAGGTTAAATGACTTGTCTAAGGACTTACTGCCAGTTTGTGTCAGAGGCAGGACCTGAACTCAGGTTTTTCTCACTCCAAGGATGGCTCTCTATTCATTATGACACATTACATCTCTGCATAAAGTAGGCATTTACTAAATGCAGCCTCATCTTCCTCCTAGCCTGACTGAAATGACTACAGCTATGTCCAGATTAAGGTGAATAACGAATTCCATGAAGCGATTGCATTATTCAGATTCACACTGTATATTTCCATTGGCCTGGGACCAATGAAAACACTTTACAGAAGGCTAACTTTGAATAGTGTACACTGGAATATGTGAGACCATTTCAGGTGATTGGTTATTCGCACTAATCAGATTCAGACCAGATCTGGGACGTCTCCTTGTTCTCTCCTAGCAAGCATTCACTTATGTGTGCTTAGTTCCTTTGGTTTATTATGGGAATCCAGAACATTTTGCAGTTAATATGACAAGTACCACTCTTCCTCCCAACCCCCAGTCCCAGCTGCCTTTTGTTTTTGTCGGGGAGGCCTATAGCTATAGCCTTGCTTGGATTGCTGCTCAGTCCTTTCAGTGGGAGGGAGGGAGGGAGAAAGAGAGAGAATGAATGAGAGAGAGAATGAGAGACACACAGAGAGACGGGGAGAGAGAGAGAGCGAGCGCCACTTCCCTCCATCCACAGGCCAAACAGGAAGGGTAAGCTCATCACTGCCTGAAGTGGATTGCAGAGGCCAAGTAGCATTAGCTCTGTCGGATATGAACTGCTGGAAAATCCTGTGGTCTTTCCACAGGGATTTTGTTATTGTCGGATTTTTCTAAAACATAATATCAAGGATAGCATAAGAACTGAATTCATTTACTATTATGTTGACTGGGATTAGAAAGAATATTGTTGATTGTAGCTAGGATTATCAGGACAAAGCCCCACAATTCTCTGCTCTCAAGGAGAAATGAGGGGGCTTAGGATGGGTGCTCTCTATATTCTCAGTCACGTAGGGAGGTCATCAGCTGAGAACTGTCACTGGTGGGCTGTCAGGTGGCTCACAGAGAGAGAAAAAGGCTTGGAACAACATCTACAGCAGCTTGAGAGAGGGGTAGCAGAGGAAGGACAAAAATGGTGGCTATGCCCAATAATGGTCATTTGTAATGGATTTAGTTGGCACCAGTGTATGACTTTAGCAGTGGTCAGCAGTTCCAGGGCTGCTCAGAGAGGACACATGGTGGGAATGATGCAGGGAGTGAGGACCAGCAGGAAGAAAGGGGAAAAGCATGGGATTCAAGGCTAGAGGACAGTCCATTGCTGAAATGGCAGACTAGTGTCAAAACTCCAAATGAAAGAGTAAGGCCAGAAACTGGAGTGAATGGACTTTGAGGACAAAGAAAGCTGGAGGATGGGATGAGGGTGAAGATTAACTTGAAGAATAATAAGACCAGAGATCAGAGAGGGAAATTTCAGAATCCAAGATCAAAGGGATAAAAAATTTGGGGTTACCATAAAATCTAAGATATCACTCATTTGTTCATTCAGTTAGCATTTATCAAGCACCTATTATATTCCAGATGGTGAAAGGGCAAGGGCACAAAAAATGAAAACCAAAACAGTCTGTGCCCTCTGTGAGTGGGCATGGTAGAGACGAGTTACTGAGACATAAACCTGAACATAAGATAGCCCAGGATAAGGACAGATTAGGGTAGACAGACTATAGGCCCAGTACTGAATTCCTGGTAGATGATAGCAACAAGGATCTAGACTGGATGACAGGGAAAATGTGTTCTCTCGGTGAATCCCTTTTTGAGAACTGCACAGATTGAAAGAGAAAAATAGCCACATCCCTTTTATGGGTGCCTGGTTTTAGGAAAGAAGGTCAGAAGAGCAAAGAACTAAATGTTGAAAGGGACCTTAGGCAACATCTTGTTCAAGGATTCTTAACCTAGTGCCTGTGACCTTAGCTATTTAAAAAATATGTCATTCACTGTCATTCAATGTAATTGTTTCTCTTTATAGTTATATGGATTTCATTTTATAACATTTAGAGATACTGTTCTGAGACAGAGTCTTTAGGGAGCCGAAGGGGTCCATGACACAAGAACTGTTAAGAACTCCTGATGTGGTTCAAGCTCCCTTCCTCTTTCATTTTACAGATGGGGAAACTGAGATCCAGTGAGAGGGTGAAAGGCTTGCCCAACCAGGATTAGAAGCCAGGCCTTCTGGAGTACTTCACTGAAATGAACTTTAGGGTTTCCCTGCTAAGTTGTCACCAGAGCTCACATATATTGTAAGTGTCAGGTCCTTCTCCAGAGTTCGTGAAAAGTGGTTTTGTTTGAAGTTGATGAAAAGACAAACCCTCAAGTGAATGGCACTTTTAAAATCCGTCTTGCTGTTCTCTGTGCTCTTGGTCCATCCTTCTGCCACTGCAGAAAGTTTCCTGTTCCATGTGATAAAAGGGCATCTCTGAGCTAGCCAGAGGCCACTCTCTAGGGCATTCACATCTTGCATGCATAAGATCTCAGAATAACAAAGTGTTCAGTCAGAGCTGATGTTTCCTGATTGCTTTTAGGCCCAGATAAAGCCAGCACCATTAATATGGCAGGACTCCACTTTGAGCCTTCAGTCTCTCCTTTCTACCATCTATCTCTCACACGAAGAAATGTCCTCACACTCAGGTCTTACCCTGACACACGTTCGCTAAAAATCCCTCACTGGCTCCCCATCACCAGTGTAACTGAACACCAACTCCTTGGCCTGGCATTCAAGGCCCCCCTCTGTCCTGGCTCTGACACAGATTACTCTCTTTCATGCTTTGAGACAAACCCAGACCGCTAGTTTTCTCCCAACCTCATCCTAGTAGCTCCTTCCTGCATCCTTGGAAAATACTCCCTTAATGATCTCTGCTCTCTGAAGCCCTCTTCCATGCAGCCTTTCCTGATCCGCATAGCCAAAAGTGATTTCTCCCTATTCAACTTTTCCTCGAATAATTTGAGTCCCTCCTTCATCCTTACCACATTTTATCTTATATTCGACTTTTCTGCTTATGTGCAATAAAAAAAAAAAACCCTTTCCACAGTAGATCATAAGCCCCTCTGAGGGCAGGCAATGTGTAGGGAAAATAATCATACGGAAAAATCTGCCTCTACTTCATGTTTGATGCTGGGGATCTAATGAAAAAGTATGCCATTGTGGCTGCTCTGAAGGAGATTACATTGGGCTCCCATTCTAGTTTTTATCTTACCCCTAGTTCCTTGGGTAGAGTAGGCATTTAATAAGGGGACTCAGTGAATGAATGGTTGGATAGAATGGATCAGTGACCCACCTTCCACATAGCTGCGTTCAGAACCTTGGCTGGAGCCTCTGAGTCAGGGTCACTGGGACAGGTGTCTTCTTCAGTTGTCAGCTCATTTAGTATCTTCGTCAAAGAAGTGAGCCAGGCCTTGACATCACACATCTAGGGCTAATTGCACCTGACTGTCATTGCTTCCAGTCAAGAAGAGCCCCTCCCTCCTTCTTAATCCAGTTATAGCAAGCTGCTGATGTCAGCCTTCAGGTGGTCTGGGTTTTAAGCACAAATAGAATACAACAAGGTTTTGATGAAGATCAGTTACCACAGAAAAGTCTGATTCCAAATACAGGAACAGTTCAAGAGAGCCCTAATGGGGCTGGGTACTAAGCACTGGATTAATCCTCTTTCTTTCTGCAAGGCAATTAAGCAGGCTTATGCGGCAGTAAAGAAATGCACCGATTGGACAAAATATTGAGCTGCAGACAACAGTTTCTATAACTGAGAACATGGACATTTTGAATTCACTTAGCTGTGACATTGCAAAGAGGGTGCATTAAATATTCACCATTTCTACTTTAAAGTCATACCAGTCAGCTTAGATTATTGGGAAGGAGAAAGAGAAACCTGCTTCCATGTGTGTGTGTGTGTGTGTGTGTGTGTGTGTGTATGTGAGACAGAGAGAGGATGTGAGTATATATGAGGGTAGGGGATGGTACGTGTGTGTGAGTGGGTTTGAGAATATGTGAGTGTATGTGTATGAAGATGAGTATATGAATGCATGTGTCGGTCAGCGTGTGTATGTGAGGATGTGTGTGTCTAAGGGTATGCATGTATGAGGGGGTGTGTGTGTTTATGAGGGTAGGTATGAGAATTTATGTGTATGTCAGTGTGTGTGTGTGAAAATGTGTGCGTAGAAGGCTGTATGTGTGTGAGGGTACGTATGTGTATGGTGGGTACCTGTGAAGATGTGTGTATGAAAGTGTGTGTGTGTGAGTACATGTGTATGTGTATAAGGGAGCGTGTGCGTGTATGAGGGTGGGTGGGTATGGGAGGGAGGATGTATGTATGTTTGTGTGAATAAGGGTGTGTGTGCGTGAGGGTGGGTGGGTGTCTATGAGGGTATATGTGTGTGTGTGTGTGTTTATGTTTATGAAGGCGACTGGGTATGTATGTGGGTGTGTGTGCGTAGCTGCATTAGCCTAAGGAGCAGATAAAGGGGTCTAACAGAACTGACCTCAGCAGCTTGGGAGGGAAGAGGACTCTGTCAATGCACTCAGGTGGTGGGACTGAAGTCACCCCATTCCCTTTGTTGCTAGGGGCAGCTCCCCTGCCCTGGGCATTTTATGTGGATCTGTCATGTGTTTTCTGGGCTCAACAGACTAAGCACGAGAGTTTTTAAGATAAAACCAGCCCTCGTGCTTTGAAATTTTCGACTAGGATCCTGATGTTGGAGAGGCCCATGGAGCTGATCTAATCCAACCTCCTTATCATAGAGATGACAAATTGAGGCTCTGGGAAGGAGGATGACTTGGCCAAGGGCTTGCAGCTGTTAAGTAACAGACCTTTTTAAAAAGAGGCTCTCACTTGCTCCTTACAACAGTTCTCTGAAATGGGAGATGGGAAGGGAACCAGTCTGTGTTCTAGGCACTGTGCTAATGGCTTTGCAAATAGTATTTCATTTCATTCTCTCAGCATTCTTATGAGGCAGGCGATATTATTTGTATTTTATAGTTGAAGAAACTGAGGCAGACAAAGGTTAAATCATTTGCCCAGGGTCTCATAGCTAGTAAGTGTCTGAGGTTGAATTTGAATTCTGGTCTTTCTGACTACAGATCCAGTGTTCTCTCTTCTCTGCCACCTAGCTGCCTATGAGGTAGGCATAATGAGGTATTATCCCTATTTTACAGATGGGGAAACTGAGTGTCAGTGAAGTCACAGATACTCAGAGGCAATATTGGGGCCCAAGGTTCTCCTGTCTCTAAGTCCATGACTTGTTTCACTATGTGGGATGAAGGAGAATGAGGGGTTCAGGACCTGGATGACTGGAAAAATGGCAGTGCCTTAACCAGTAATAGAACATTTTGCAAGAGATTTGGGATTGGGGCAGGGAGAGGGAGACACTGAACTCTGTTTTGACCAAGTTGAGTCTGCAATATCTCCAGTGCTTTTAGACTTAAATAGTTTAATACTCATCTCATTGTGTTGTTGTGAGACTCAAATGAAATATTTTATGTGTAAAGCAATATGTAAATGTCAGCTGTGATGATGGAAATTTTACCAGACCTATGTGTTCATTGGTGTAGGGCATCCTTTGCCATTGCAGACTGACACATTCTCTGCAGCTTCGAATTCCAGACACTTGTTTGGAACACTGAAAGGGAAGAGACTTGTCCAAGATCATATGGCCAGTAGGTGTCAGAGGTCAGATTTAAATGCAGATCTTTCTGACTCTGCGCCTCTCTGTCTGTATACTGTGCCTATCTTTGTCATGGTTATTCATACTGAAACTATATTTCACATGGATACTATCAGTCATGCCTGACTGCTTTTTCTTGATAATATGGATGAGTTGTAGGAAGAGAGTCAATAATCTCTTTAATGCAGTTGACAGTCTAGAATTTGGGTAGTTCTAGGTTGGTTGGGGGTTGGCAGTGGCCAGTCAAGGTCAATAAGTGATGATTTTCTCTAAGTCTCTCATTCTTTTCACTGTTCCAGCCTGCCTGTCAAGTCATTTCAAGTTTCTCGGATAAGGGTAGCTAAAGGTTTATTGATTTTATTGGACATCTCCAAAGCCTGTCGACTGTCTTTTGTTTTCAGTTTTATCAGTTTCTTCCCTCATTTTCACGATTTCTTGTTTTTGACTTTGTTTTGTGTTTCTTGACTTGATCTAGTTTTGAAATTGCCTGTTCAGTTCATTAATCTTTTTCTATTTTCTTCATCTCTATATTCAAAGAGATGGTTTTTCCTCTAGGATCTGCTTTTGCTGCATCTCAGAAATTCCAGTTATGTCGTCTCATCATTTGTCCTTGTTTTTCACATAGTTATTAATTATTTTTCTGATTTGCTCTTTGACTGTCCTCTTTGTTCAGAATGTTATTACTCAGTCTTTTGTTTGTATATGGAAAGGACACTGAACAGGAAATGAGAAGCCTCTTCTAGATCTTAGATTAGAGCCAGAAGGGACCTTGGATGTTCAAACTTATTTTAAAGGCAAAGAAACTGAGACCCAGGGATATTAGGTAACTCACCCAAGGTCAAACAGCTAAGTGACAGAGACAGATCTGAACCCAGTGGCTTCTGCCGCTAAGTCTCACCTCCTTTTCGCTGTGCCTTGCTGCCTGTCTGTCAAGTCGTTTCAAAGCTCTAAGTCTGCTTTTCATCAGTTGTAAAACAGAGATGACAATACCTTCACCACCTACTTCACAGGGCTGGCAGGGAGATCAAAGGAGTTCCTGTGGAGAAAGTGCTTTGGAAACTCTGGAGCACTAAAGACACAGATTGCAGGATTTGCAAACTTCGAACACACCAACCTCTCTGCTGCTACTTAGGCAAAATATGCTTCTGTACGTTTCTTTAGATACAAGTCTTAGGGGAAAGAAGGGGAAAAATTGGAAAAATGAATTCTTTTGCCTTCCTCACCCCAAATTTGCAGAAAGGGAAAAAGTCCCCCTAAGAATAAGATGAATTTAAAAAAAAAATTAAATTTAAATTAAATAAATTTTTTAAAAGCTTCTCATGGTCCAAGGATTTATCCTTCTCCAAAGCCTTCAGAATATCAGTGGGGATTTGATTTTTCTGAGCTGGGCATTTCCCACCCCAATCTAGGTCACAACTCATCCAGGCCTGCTCAACTTGGGTAACCCTTATCCATGCTCTAGCATAAAACAGGTCTGTCTAGGGGAGCCACATAATGTGCCATAGACATTTCTCCTGTTGTCTTGACATTGCATAGATTCCTGTAGAACTTATATAACTGTAGGGCTAGAAGAGACATCAGAGACTTTCTGTCAAACCAGTCTCATTGCAACCAAGAGGAAACTGAGGCACAGAAAGGGGAAATGGTCTTCTCAAGGTCACACAGCTAGTCATGGCAGAATTAGAAACGGAACCTAATTCGGCAATGTTATTAAGCAGCCAGGTGGCACAATGAAGAGATCCCAGGGCTTGGAGTTCGAATTTTGCCTTGAACATTAACTACCTGCGTGACCTTGGGCAAGTCATTTGACCTCTGTACTTCAATTGTTTCATCTGTAAATTGGGGATAATAAACCTACCTTACAGGAGAAACAAATGAGCTAACGTGTAAAGCATGTTGCACAACTTAAGGGACCATAGAAATGCCATTATTATAATTATGGTTTCTAGTCTACCCTAACGTTTTTCTGAGCACTTAAGAAAAACTAATGTAATCCTAGACAAAATAACATTTCATCTTTCATTTGCAATCAGCTTACACGATGATTTTAAATTATTAATGACCTTTTCTTACACGATTATTTGGTATTTCATCATCTTTGTACTTGCGTCCCTCCTCCTCCCCAGTAGTCTGTGAGCTCACAAGAGCACAGACTTTTCATCATTTTGTTCCCAGTATCCTGCCTTTAATAGGCATTTGATAAGCATTTGTTGAACCGGACTGAATTGGATCGAACAGAGTTTAGGTATCAATAGGGAGGGGCAGCTAGGT